>NW_027308556.1:0-94724 GCF_047496885.1 Scyliorhinus torazame | reverse complement strand
CATTAGCTCTCCCCCCTCCACTCGCGCTCCCCCCCACTCGCTCTCCCCCCCCACTCGCTCTCCCCCCCCATTCGCTCTCCCCCCCCCCAACTCGCTCTCCCTCCCCCCCAACTCACTCTCCCCCGAACTCGCGCTCCCCCCACTCGCTCTCTCACCCCCGCTCGCTCTCTCGCCCCCGCTCGCTCTCCCCCCCACTCACTCCCCCCCCACTCGCTCTCCCCCCCACTCGCTGTCTCCCCCACTCGCTCTCCCCCCCCCACTCGCTCTCCCCCCCCCACTCGCTCTCCCCCCCCACTCGCTCTCCCCCCCCACTCGCTCTCCCCCCCCACTCGCTCTCCCCCCACTCGCTCTCCCCCCCACTCGCTCTCCCCCCCTTCGCTCTCCCCCCCACTCGCTCCCCCCCCACTCGCTCTCCCCCCCACTCGTTCTCCCCCCCCACTCGTTCTCCCCCCCCATTCGCGCTCCCCCACCAACTCACTCTCCCCCGCACTTGCGCTCCCCCCCACTCGCTCCCTCCCCCCCCGCTCGCTCTCTCCCCCCCGCTCGCTCTCTCCCTCCCCCGCTCGCTCTCCCCCCCCCACTCGCTCTCCCGCCCCACACGCTCTCCCCCTCACTCGTTCTGTCCGACCCCACTCGCGCTCCCCCCCCCACTTGCTCTGCTCCCCCCGCACTCGCTCACTCCCCCACTCGCTCTCTCCCCCACTCGCTCTCCCCCCCCACTCGCTCCCCCCGCCACTCGCTCCCCCCCCACTCGCTCCCCCCCCCACTCGCTCTCTCCCCCACTCACTCTCTCCCCCACTCGCTCTCCCCCCCACTCCCTCTTCCTCCCCCCCACTCGCTCTCACCCCCACTCGCTCTCCCCCCCCCACTCGCTCTCCCCCCCCCACTCGCTCTCCCCCCCCCATTCGCTCTCCCCCCCACTTGCTCTCCCCCCCACTCGCTCTCCCCCCCCATTCGCGCTTCCCCCCCAACTCGCTCCCCCCCCAACTCGCTCTCCCCCCCCCAACTCGCTCTCCCCCCCAACTCGCTCTCCCCCGAACTCGCGCTCCTCCCACTCGCTCTCTCCCCCCCCGCTCGCTCTCCCCCCCCCACTCGCTCGCCCCCACTCGCTCTCCCCCCCACTCGCTCTCCCCCCCCACTCGCTCTCCCCCCCCACTCGCTCTCCCCCCCACTCGCTCTCCCCCCACTCGCTCTCCCCCCCACTCGCTCTCCCCCCCACTCGCTCTCCCCCCCACTCGTTCTCCCCCCCCCATTCGCGCTCCCCCCCCAACTCGCTCTCCCCCGAACTCGCGCTCCCCCCCACTCACTCTCTCCCCCCCCGCTCGCTCTCCCCCCCCCGCTCGCTCTGCCCCCCACTCGCTCCCCCCACTCGCTCCCCCCCACTCGCTCTCCCCCCCACTCACTCTCCCCCCCACTCGCTCTCTCCCCCACTCGCTCTCCTCCCCCACTCGCTCTCCCCCCCACTCGCTCTCCCCCCCACTCGCTTTCCCCCCCACTCGCTCTCCCCCCACTCACTCTCCCCCCACTCGCTCTCCCCCCCACTCGCTCTCCCCCCACTCGCTCTCCCCCCCCCATTCGCTCTCCCCCCCACTCGCTCTCCCCCCCCATTCGCTCTCTCCCCCACTCGATCTCCCCACCACTCGCTCTCCCCCCCATTCGTGCTCCCCCCCAACTCGAACTCCCCCCCAACTCGCTCTCTCTCCCCCCCTCGCTCTCCCCCCCCACTCGCTCCCACCCCCACTCGCTCTCCTCCCCCACTCGCTCTCCCCCCACTCGGTCCCCCCCCCACTCGCTCCCCCCCCACTCGCTCTCCCCCCCACTCGCTCTCCCCCCACTCTCTCTCCCCCCCACTCGCTCTCACCCCCCATTCGCTCTCCCCCCCCCATTCGCTCTCCCCCCCCCCACTCGCGCTCCCCCCCCACTCGCTCTCCCCCCCCATTCGCTCTCCCCCCCCCAACTCGCTCTCCCTCCCCCCAACTTGCTCTCCCCCGAACTCGCGCTCCCTCCCACTCGCTCTCTCCCCCCCCGCTCGCTCTCTCCCCCCCGCTCCGTTTCCCCCCCACTCGCTCCCCCCCACTCGCTCTCCCCCCCACTCGCTGTCTCCCCCACTCGCTCTCCTCCCCCACTCGCTCTGCCCCCCACTCGCTTTCCCCCCCAACTCACTCTTCCCCCCCACTCGTTCTCCCCCCCACTCGCTCTCCCCCCACTCGCTCTCCCCCCACTCGCTCTCCCCCCACTCGCTCGCCCCCCCCACTCGCTCCCTCCTCCACTCGCTCTCCCCCCCCATTCGCGCTACCCCCCAACTCGCTCTCCCCCGAACTCGCGCTCCCCCCCACTCGCTCTCTCCCCCCCCCGCTCGCTCTCTCCCCCCCCTGCTCGCTCTCCCCCCCACTCGCTCCCCCCCACTCGCTCCCCCCACTCGCTCTCCCCCCCACTCACTCTCCCCCCCACTCGCTCTCCTCCCCCACTCGCTCTCCTCCCCCACTCGCTCTCCCCCCCCACTCGCTCTCCCCCCCCACTCGCTCTCCCCCCCCACTCGCTCTCCCCCCCCACTCGCTCTCCCCCCCACTCGCTCTCCCCCCCACTCGCCTCCCCCCCTCCCCCCCTCCCCCTCCCCGCCCTCGCCCCCCCTCCCTCCCCCCTCCCTCCCCCCCCTCCCTCCCCCCCCCCCCCCTCCCCCCCCTCTCCCCCCCTCCCCCCCCCTCCCCCCCCCCCCCCTCCCCCCCTCCCCCCTCCCCCCCCCCCCCTCCCCCCCTCCCCTCCCCCCCTCGCCCCCCCCCACTCGCTCTCCCCCCTCACTCGCTCTCCCCCCCCATTCGCTGTCCCCCCCACTCGCTCTCCCCCCCCCCATTCGCTCTCTCCCCCACTCGCTCTCCCCCCCCACTCGCTCCCACCCCCACTCGCTCTCCTCCCCCACTCGCTCTCCCGCCACTCGCACTCCCCCCCCACTCGCTCTCCCCCCCACTCGCTCTCCCCCCACTCGCTCTCCCCCCCCACTCGCTCTCCCCACCCATTCGCTCTCCCCCCCACTCGCTCCCTCCTCCACTCGCTCTCCCCCCCCCATTCGCGCTACCCCCCAACTCGCTCTCCCCCGAACTTGCGCTCCCCCCCACTCGCTCTCTCCCCCCCCCGCTCGCTCTCTCCCCCCCTGCTCGCTCTCCCCCCCACTCGCTCCCCCCCACTCGCTCCCCCCCACTCGCTCTCCACCCCACTCGCTCTCCCCCCCACTCGCTCTCTCCCCCACTCGCTCTCCTCCCCCACTCGCTCTCCCCCCCCACTCGCTCTCCCCCCCCCACTCGCTCTCCCCCCCACTCGCTCTCCCCCCCACTCGCTCTCCCCCCACTCGCTCTCCCCCCACTCGCTCTCCCCCCACTCGCTCTCCCCCCCACTCGCTCTCCCCCTCACTCGCTCTCCCCCCCATTCGCTCTCCCCCCACTCGCTCTCTCCCCCCCCCATTCGCTCTCTCCCCCACTCGCTCTCCCCCCCCACTCGCTCCCACCCCCACTCGCTCACCTCCCCCACTCGCTCTCCCGCCACTTGCACTCCCCCCCCACTCGCTCTCCCCCCCACTCGCTCTCCCCCCACTCGCTCTCCCCCCCACTCGCTCTCCCCACCCATTCGCTCTCCCCCCCCCATTAGCTCTCCCCCCCACTCGCTCACCTCCCCCACTCGCTCTCCCGCCACTTGCACTCCCCCCCCCACTCGCTCTCCCCCCCACTCGCTCTCCCCCCACTTGCACTCCCCCCCCCACTCGCTCTCCCCCCCACTCGCTCTCCCCCCACTCGCTCTCCCCCCCACTCGCTCTCCCCACCCATTCGCTCTCCCCCCCCCCATTAGCTCTCCCCCCCACTCGCGCTCCCCCCCCACTCGCCTCTCCCCCCCACTCGCTCTCCCCCCCCCATTCGCTCTCCCCCCCCAACTCGCTCTCCCTCCCCCCCAACTCGCTCTCCCCCCAACTCGCTCTCCCCTGAACTTGCGCACCCCCCACTCGCTCTCTCACCCCCCGCTCGCTCTCTCCCCCCCGCTCGCTCTCCCCCCCACTCACTCCCCCCCACTCGCTCTCCCCCCACTCGCTGTCTCCCCCACTCGCTCTCCCCCACTCGCTCTCCCCCCCACTCGCTCTCCCCCCCCACTCGCTCTGCCCCCCACTCGCTCTGCCCCCCACTCGCTCTCCCCCCCCACTCGCTCTCCCCCCCACTCGCTCTCCCCCCCACTCGCTCTCCCCCCCCACTCGCTCTCCCCCCCACTCGCTCTCCCCCCCCCATTCGCTCTCCCCCCCCACTCGCTCTCCCCCCCCCATTCGCTCTCTCCCCCACTCGATCTCCCCACCACTCGCTCTCCCCCCCATTCGTGCTCCCCCCCAACTCGACCTCCCCCCCAACTCGCTCTCTCTCCCCCCCCTCGCTCTCCCCCCCACTCGCTCCCACCCCCACTCGCTCTCCTCCCCCACTCGCTCTCCCCCCACTCGCTCCCCCCCCCCACTCGCTCTCCCCCCCACTCGCTCTCCCCCCACTCGCTCTCCCCCCCCTCCCCCCCCCATTCGCTCTCCCCCCCTACACTCGCGCTCCCCCCCACTCGCTCTACCCCCCATTCGCTCTCCCCCCCCAACTCGCTCTCCCTCCCCCAACTCGCTCTCCCCCGAACTCGCGCTCCCCCCCCACTCGCTCTCTCCCCCCCCGCTCGCTCTCTCCCCCCCGCTCGCTTTCCCCCCCACTCGCTCCCCCCACTCGCTCTCCCCCCCACTCGCTGTCTCCCCCACTCGCTCTCCTCCCCCACTCACTCTTCCCCCCCCACTCGTTCTCCCCCCCACTCGCTCTCCCCCCACTCGCTCTCCCCCCCACTCGCTCTCCCCCCACTCGCTCTCCCCCCACTCGCTCTCCCCCCCACTCGCTCGCCCCCCCACTCGCTCCCTCCTCCACTCGCTCTCCCCCCCCATTCGCGCTCCCCCCCAACTCGCTCTCCCCCGAACTCGCGCTTCCCCCACTCGCTCTCTCCCCCCCCGCTCGCTCTCTCCCCCCCCTGCTCGCTCTCCCCCCCACTCGCTCCCCCCCACTCGCTCCCCCCCACTCGCTCCCCCCCACTCGCTCTCCCCCCCACTCACTCTCCCCCCCCACTCGCTCTCTCCCCCACTCGCTCTCCTCCCCCACTCGCTCTCCCCCCCACTCGCTCTCCCCCCACTCGCTCTCCCTCCCACTCGCTCTCCCCCCCACTCGCTCTCCCCCCACTCGCTCTCCCCCCCCACTCGCTCTCCCCCTCACTCGCTCTCCCCCCCCATTCGCTCTCCCCCCCACTCGCTCTCCCCCCCCCATTCGCTCTCTCCCCCACTCGCTCTCCCCCCCACTCGCTCCCACCCCCACTCGCTCTCCTCCCCACTCGCTCTCCCCGCCACTCGCTCTCCCCCCCCACTCGCTCTCCCCCCCACTCGCTCTTCCCCCACTCGCTCTCCCCCCCACTCGCTCTCCCCCCCCATTCGCTCTCCCCCCCATTAGCTCTCCCCCCCCACTCGCGCTCCCCCCACTCGCTCTCCCCCCCACTTGCTCTCCCCCCCCATTCGCTCTCCCCCCCCAACTCGCTCTCCCTCCCCCCCCCAACTCGCTCTCCCCCGAACTCGCGCTCCCCCCCCACTCGCTCTCTCACCCCCCGCTCGCTCTCTCCCCCCCGCTCGCTCTCCCCCCCCACTCACTCCCTCCCACTCGCTCTCCCCCCCACTCGCTGTCTCCCCCACTCGCTCTCCTCCCCCACTCGCTCTCCCCCCCCCACTCGCTCTCCCCCCCCCACTCGCTCTGCCCCCCACTCGCTCTCCCCCCCCCACTCGCTCTCCCCCCACTCGCTCTCCCCCCCCTTCGCTCTCCCCCCCCACTCGCTCCCCCCCACTCGCTCTCCCCCCCACTCATTCTCCCCCCCACTCGTTCTCCCCCCCCATTCGCGCTCCCCCACCAACTCACTGTCCCCGCACTTGCGCTCCCCCCCCACTCGCTCTCTCCCCCCCCCGCTCGCTCTCTCCCCCCCCCGCTCGCTCTCTCCCCCCCCGCTCGCTCTCCCCCCCACTCGCTCTCCCCCCCCACTCGCTCTCCCCCCTCACTCGTTCTGTCCGACCCCACTCGCGCTCCCCCCCCCACTTGCTCTTCTCCCCCCGCACTCGCTCACTCCCCCACTCGCTCTCTCCCCCACTCGCTCTCCCCCCCCCACTCGCTCCCCCCCACTCGCTCCCCCCCCCACTCGCTCTCTCCCCCCCACTCACTCTCTCCCCCACTCGCTCTCCCCCCCACTCCCTCTTCCTCCCCCCCACTCGCTCTCACCCCCACTCGCTCTCCCCCCCCACTCGCTCTCCCCCCCCCACTCGCTCTCCCCCCCCCATTCACTCTCCCCCCCACTTGCTCTCCCCCCCCATTCGCTCTCCCCCCCCATTCGCGCTTCCCCCCAACTCGCTCCCCCCCCAACTCGCTCTCCCCCCCCCCAACTCGCTCTCCCCCCCAACTCGCTCTCCCCCCCAACTCGCTCTCCCCCGAACTCGCGCTCCCCCCACTCGCTCTCTCCCCCCCGCTCGCTCTCCCCCCCCCACTCGCTCACTCCCCCCACTCGCTCTCTCCCCCACTTGCTCTCTCCCCCACTCGCTCTCTCCCCCACTCGCTCTCTCCCCCACTCGCTCTCCCCCCCATTCCCTCTCCCCCCCCAGTCGCTCTCCCCCCCCAACTCACTCTTCCCCCCCCACTCGTTCTCCCCCCCACTCGCTCTCCCCCCCACTCGCTCGCCCCCCCCACTCGCTCCCTCCTCCACTCGCTCTTCCCCCCCATTCGCGCTCCCCCCCAACTCGCTCTCCCCCGAACTCGCGCTCCCCCCCACTCACTCTCTCCCCCCCGCTCGCTCTCTCCCTGCTCGCTCTCCCCCCCCCACTCGCTCCCCCCACTCGCTCCCCCCCCACTCGCTCTCCGCCCCCACTCACTCTCCCCCCCACTCGCTCTCTCCCCCACTCGCTCTCCTCCCCCACTCGCTCTCCTCCCCCACTCACTCTCCCCTCACTCGCTCTCCCCCCCACTCGCTCTCCCCCCCCCACTCGCACTCCCCCCCCACTCGCTCTCCCCCCACTCGCTCTCCCCCCACTCGCTCTCCCCCCACTCGCTCTCCCCCCACTCGCTCTCCCCCACACTCGCTCTCCCCCCCCACTCGCTCTCCCCGCCCATTCGCTCTCCCCCCACTCGCTCTCCCCCCCATTCGCTCTCTCCCCCACTCGATCTCCCCACCACTCGCTCTCCCCCCCCATTCGTGCTCCCCCCAACTCGAACTCCCCCCCAACTCGCTCTCTCTCCCCCCCTCGCTCTCCCCCCACTCGCTCCCACCCCCACTCGCTCTCCCCCCCCCACTCGCGCTCCCCCCCACTCGCTCCCACCCCCCATTCGCTCTCCCCCCCCCAACTCGCTCTCCCTCCCCCCCAACTCGCTCTCCCCCGAACTAGCGCTCCCCCCACTAGCTCTCTCCCCCCCGCTCGCTTCCCCCCCCACTCGCTCCCCCCCCACTCGCTCTCCCCCCACTGGTTTTCTCCCCCACTCGCTCTCCTCCCCCACTCGCTCTCCTCCCCCACTCGCTCTCCCCCCCCACTCGCTCTGCCCCCCACTCGCTCTCCCCAACTCACTCTTCCCCCCCACTCGTTCTCCCCCCCACTCGCTCTCCCCCCACTCGCTCGCCCCCCCCACTCGCTCCCTCCTCCACTCGCTCTCCCCCCCCCATTCGCGCTCCCCCCCAACTCGCTCTCCCCCGAACTCGCGCTCCCCCCCCCACTCGCTCTCTCCCCCCCCGCTCGCTCTCTTCCCCCCCCGCTCGCTCTACCACCCACTCGCTCCCCCCCACTCGCTCCCCCCCACTCGCTCTCCCCCCCCACTCACTCTCCCCCCACTCGCTCTCTCCCCCACTCGCTCTCTCCCCCACTCGCTCTCCTCCCCCACTCGCTCTCCCCCCCCCACTCGATCTCCCCCCCACTCGCTCTCCCCCCCACTAGCTCTCCCCCTCACTCGCTCTCCCCCCCCATTCGCTCTCCCCCCCACTCGCTCTCCCCCCCCCATTCGCTCTCCACCCACTCGCTCTCCCCCCCCACTCGCTCTCCCCCCCACTCGCTCTCCCCCCCCTCGCTCTCCCCCCACTCGCTCTCCTCCCCCACTCGTTCTCCCCCCCACTCGTTCTCCCCCCCACTCGTTCTCCCCCCTACTCGTTCTCCCCCCACTCGTTCTCCCCCCCACTCGTTCTCCCCCCCACTCGCTCTCCCCCCCCACTCGCTCTCCCCCCCCACTCGCTCTCCCCCTCACTCGTTCTGTCCGACCCCACTCGCGCTCCCCCCCCCCACTTGCTCTTCTCCCCCCGCACTCGCTCACTCCCCCACTCGCTCTCTCCCCCACTCGCTCTCCCCCCCCCACTCGCTCCCCCCCACTCGCTCCCCCCCCACTCGCTCTCTCCCCCACTCACTCTCTCCCCCACTCGCTCTCCCCCCCCACTCCCTCTTCCTCCCCCCCCACTCGCTCTCACCCCCACTCGCTCTCCCCCCCCCACTCGCTCTCCCCCCCCCACTCGCTCCCCCCCACTCGCTCCCCCCCACTCGCTCTCCCCCCCCCACTCACTCTCCCCCCCACTCGCTCTCTCCCCCACTCGCTCTCTCCCCCACTCGCTCTCCTCCCCCACTCGCTCTCCCCCCCCACTCGATCTCCCCCCCACTCGCTCTCCCCCCCACTAGCTCTCCCCCTCACTCGCTCTCCCCCCCCCATTCGCTCTCCCCCCCACTCGCTCTCCCCCCCCATTCGCTCTCTCCCCCACTCGCTCTCCCCCCCACTCGCTCTCCCCCCCACTCGCTCTCCCCCCCCTCGCTCTCCCCCCCACTCGCTCTCCTCCCCCACTCGTTCTCCCCCCCACTCGTTCTCCCCCCCCACTCGTTCTCCCCCCTACTCGTTCTCCCCCCACTCGTTCTCCCCCCCACTCGTTCTCCCCCCCCACTCGCTCTCCCCCCCACTCGCTCTCCCCCCCCACTCGCTCTCCCCCTCACTCGTTCTGTCCGACCCCACTCGCGCTCCCCCCCCCACTTGCTCTTCTCCCCCCGTACTCGCTCACTCCCCCACTCGCTCTCTCCCCCACTCGCTCTCCCCCCCCACTCGCTCCCCCCCACTCGCTCCCCCCCCACTCGCTCTCTCCCCCACTCACTCTCTCCCCCACTCGCTCTCCCCCCCACTCCCTCTTCCTCCCCCCCACTCGCTCTCACCCCCACTCGCTCTCCCCCCCCACTCGCTCTCCCCCCCACTCGCTCTCCCCCCCCATTCGCTCTCCCCCCCACTTGCTCTCCCCCCCATTCGCTCTCCCCCCCCATTCGCGCTTCCCCCCCCAACTCGCTCCCCCCCCAACTCGCTCTCCCCCCCCCCAACTCGCTCTCCCCCCCAACTCGCTCTCCCCCCCAACTCGCTCTCCCCCGAACTCGCGCTCCCCCCACTCGCTCTCTCCCCCCCGCTCGCTCTCCCCCCCCACTCGCTCACTCCCCCACTCGCTCTCTCCCCCACTTGCTCTCTCCCCCACTCGCTCTCTCCCCCACTCGCTCTCTCCCCCCACTCGCTCTCTCCCCCACTCGCTCTCCCCCCCATTCCCTCTCCCCCCCCCACTCGCTCTCCCCCCCAACTCACTCTTCCCCCCCCACTCGTTCTCCCCCCCACTCGCTCTCCCCCCACTCGCTCGCCCCCCCTCTCGCTCCCTCCTCCACTCGCTCTTCCCCCCCATTCGCGCTCCCCCCCCAACTCGCTCTCCCCCGAACTCGCGCTCCCCCCCACTCACTCTCTCCCCCCCGCTCGCTCTCTCCCCCCCTGCTCGCTCTCCCCCCCCCACTCGCTCCCCCCACTCGCTCCCCCCCCACTCGCTCTCGCCCCCACTCACTCTCCCCCCCACTCGCTCTCTCCCCCACTCGCTCTCCTCCCCCACTCGCTCTCCTCCCCCACTCACTCTCCCCTCACTCGCTCTCCCCCCACTCGCACTCCCCCCCCACTCGCTCTCCCCCCCACTCGCTCTCCCCCCCACTCGCTCTCCCCCCACTCGCTCTCACCCCCACTCGCTCTCCCCCCCACTCGCTCTCCCCCACACTCGCTCTCCCCCCCACTCGCTCTCCCCGCCCATTCGCTCTCCCCCCCACTCGCTCTCCCCCCCATTCGCTCTCTCCCCCACTCGATCTCCCCACCACTCGCTCTCCCCCCCCATTCGTGCTCCCCCCAACTCGAACTCCCCCCCAACTCGCTCTCTCTCCCCCCCTCGCACTCCCCCCACTCGCTCCCACCACCACTCGCTCTCCCCCCCCACTCGCGCTCCCCCCCCACTCGCTCCCACCCGCCATTCGCTCTCCCCCCCCAACTCGCTCTCCCTCCCCCCCAACTCGCTCTCCCCCCGAACTAGCGCTCCCCCCACTAGCTCTCTCCCCCCCGCTCGCTTTCCCCCCCACTCGCTCCCCCCCCCACTCGCTCTCCCCCCACTGGTTTTCTCCCCCACTCGCTCTCCTCCCCCACTCGCTCTCCCCCCCCACTCGCTCTGCCCCCCACTCGCTCTCCCCAACTCACTCTTCCCCCCCACTCGTTCTCCCCCCCCACTCGCTCTCCCCCCACTCGCTCGCCCCCCCCACTCGCTCCCTCCTCCACTCGCTCTCCCCCCCCCATTCGCGCTCCCCCCCAACTCGCTCTCCCCCCGAACTCGCGCTCCCCCCCACTCGCTCTCTCCCCCCCCGCTCGCTCTCTTCCCCCCCCCGCTCGCTCTACCCCCCACTCGCTCCCCCCCACTCGCTCCCCCCCACTCGCTCTCCCCCCCCCACTCACTCTCCCCCCCCACTCGCTCTCTCCCCCACTCGCTCTCTCCCCCACTCGCTCTCCTCCCCCACTCGCTCTCCCCCCCCCACTCGATCTCCCCCCCACTCGCTCTCCCCCCCACTAGCTCTCCCCCTCACTCGCTCTCCCCCCCCATTCGCTCTCCCCCCCACTCGCTCTCCCCCCCCATTCGCTCTCTCCCCCACTCGCTCTCCCCCCCCCACTCGCTCTCCCCCCCCACTCGCTCTCCCCCCCCTCGCTCTCCCCCCCCACTCGCTCTCCTCCCCCACTCGTTCTCCCCCCCACTCGTTCTCCCCCCCCACTCGTTCTCCCCCCTACTCGTTCTCCCCCCACTCGTTCTCCCCCCCACTCGTTCTCCCCCCCCACTCGTTCTCCCCCCACTCGTTCTCCCCCCCACTCGCTCTGCCCCCCACTCGCTCTGCCCCCCACTCGCTCTGCCCCCCACTCGCTCTGCCCCCCACTCGCTCTGCCCCCCACTCGCTCTGCCCCCCACTCGCTCTGTCCCCCACTCGCTCTCCCCCCACTCGCTCGCCCCCCCCACTCGCTCTCCCCCCCACTCACTTGCCCCCACACTCGCTCTCCCCCCCACTCGCTCCCCCCCCCAACTCGTTCTACCCCCCCAACTCGCTCTCCCCCCCCAACTCGCTCTCCAGCCGAACTCGCTCTCCCCCCCACTCGGTTCCCCCCCACTCGCGCTCTCCCCCACTCGCGCTCTCCCCCACTCGCTCTCTCCCCCACTCGCTCACCCCCCCACTCGCTCACCCCCCCCACTCGCTCTCTCCCCCACTCGCTCTCTCCCCCACTCGCTCTCTCCCCCACTCGCTCTCTCCCCCACTCGCTCTCTCCCCCACTTGCTCTCCTCCCCAACTCGCTCTCCCCCCCCATTCCCTCTCCCCCCCATTCCCTCTCCCCCCCCACTCGCTCTCCCCCCCAACTCACTCTACCCCCCACTCGTTCTCCCCCCCACTCGCTCTCCCCCCCACTCGCTCTCCCCCCCACTCGCTCGCCCCCCCACTCGCTCCCTCCTCCACTCGCTCTCCCCCCCATTCGCGCTCCCCCCCCCAACTCGCTCTCCCCCGAACCCGCGCTCCCCCCCACTCGCTCTCTCCCCCCCCGCTCGCTCTCTCCCCCCCCGCTCGCTCTCCCCCCCCCACTCGCTCCCCCCCACTCGCTCTCCCCCCCCACTCACTCTCCCCCCCACTCGCTCTCTCCCCCACTCGCTCTCCTCCCCCACTCGCTCTCCCCCCCCCACTCGCTCTCCCCCCCACTCGCTCTCCCCCCCCACTCGCTCTCCCCCCACTCGCTCTCCCCCCCACTCGCTCTCCCCCCACTCGCTCTCCCCCCCCATTCGCTCTCCCCCCCACTCGCTCTCCCCCCACATTCGCTCTCTCCCCCACTCGATCTCCCCACCACTCGCTCTCCCTCCCCATTCGTGCTTCCCCCCAACTCGAACTCCCCCCCCAACTCGCTCTCTCTCCCCCCCTCGCTCTCCCCTCCACTCGCTCCCACCCCCACTCGCTCTCCTCCCCCACTCGCTCTCCCCCCCACTCGCTCTCCCCCCCACTCGTTCTCCCCCCCACTCGCTCTCCCCCGCACTCGCTCTCCCCCCACTCGCTCTCCCCCCACTCGCTCTCCCCCCCACTCGCTCTCCCCTTCACTCGCTCTCCCCCCACTCGCTCTCCCCCCATTCGCTCTCCCCCCCCCACTCGCGCTCCCCCCCCACTCGCTCCCCCCCACTCGCTCTCCCCCCCATTCGCTCTCCCCCCCATTCGCTCTCCCCCCCCCCAACTCGATCCCCCTCCCCCAACTCGCTCTCCCCCGAACTCGCGCTCCCCCCCACTCGCTCTGTCCCCCCCCGCTCGCACTCTCCCCCCCGCTCGCTCTCCCCCCACTCGCTCCCCCCCACTCGCTCTCCCCCCCCACTCGCTGTCTCCCCCACTCGTTCTCCTCCCCCACTCGCTCTCCCCCCCCCCAGTCGCTCTCCCCCCCCCCACTCGCTCTGCCCCCCACTCGCTCTCCCCCCCCCCACTCGCTCTCCCCCCCACTCGCTCTCCCCCCCACTCGCTCCCCCCCACTCGCTCTCCCCCCCCACTCGCTCTCCCCCCCCACTCGTTCTCCCCCCCCCCCATTCGCGCTCCCCCCCCAACTCGCTCTCCCCCGAACTTGCGCTCCCCCTCCGCTCGCTCTCTCCCCCCCCACTCGCTCTCTCCCCCCCCGCTCGCTCTCTCCCCCCCCGCTCGCTCTCTCCCCCCCCGCACTCTCTCCCCCCCCACTCGCTCTCCCCCCCACTCGCTCTCCCCCCTCACTCGTTCTGTCCGACCGCACTCGCGCTCCCCCCCACTTGCTCTTCTCCCCCTGCACTCGCTCACTCCCCCACTCGCTCTCTCCCCCACTCGCTCTCCCCCCCCACTCGCTCCCCCCCCACTCGCTCTCTCCCCCACTCGCTCTCTCCCCCACTCGCTCTCTCCCCCACTCGCTCTCCCCCCCATTCCCTCTCTCCCCCCACTCGCTCTCCCCCCCAACTCACTCTTCCCCCCCACTCGTTCTCCCCCCCCACTCGCTCTCCCTCCACTCGCTCGCCCCCCCCACTCGCTCCCTCCTCCACTCGCTCTCTCCCCCCCCCCATTCGCGCTCCCCCCCCAACTCGCTCTCCCCCGAACTCGCGCTCCCCCCCACTCACTCTCTCCCCCCCCCGCTCGCTCTCTCCCCCACTCGCTCCCCCCCACTCGCTCCCCCCCCACTCGCTCCCCCCCACTCGCTCTCCCCCCCACTCGCTCTCCTCCCCCACTCGCTCTCCCCCCCCACTCGCTCTCCCCCCCCACTCGCTCTCCCCCCCACTCGCTCTCCCCCCCCACTCGCTCTCCCCCCCCACTCGCTCTCCCCCCACTCGCTCTCCCCCCACTCGCTCTCCCCCCCACTCGCTCTCCACCCCCATTCGCTCTCCCCCCCACTCGCTCTCCCCCCCCATTCGCTCTCTCCCCCACTTGATCTCCCCACCACTCGCTCTCCCCCCCCATTCGTGCTCCCCCCCAACTCGAACTCCCCCCCAACTCGCTCTCTCTCCCCCCCCTCGCTCTCCCCCCCCACTCGCTCCCACCCCCAATCGCTCTCCTCCCCCACTCGCTCTCCCCCCACTCGCTCCCCCCCACTCGCTCTCCCCCACTCGCTCTCCCCCCCCACTCGCTCTCCCCCCCCCATTCGCTCTCCCCCCCACTCGCTCTCCCCCCCCTCGCTCTCCCTCCCACTCGCTCTCCCCCCACTCGCTCTCCCCCCACTCGCTCTCCCCCCCACTCGCTGTCCCCCTCACTCGCTCTCCCCCCCCCATTCGCTCTCCTCCCCACTCGCTCTCCCCCCCATTCGCTCTCTCCCCCACTCGCTCTCCCCCCCACTCGCTCCCACCCACACTCGCTCTCCTCCCCCACTCGCTCTCCCGCCACTCGCTCTCCCCCCCCCACTCGCTCTCCCCCCACTCGCTCTCCCCCCACTCGCTCTCCCCCCCCCATTCGCTCTCCCCCCCCATTAGCTCTCCCCCCCCCCCCCCACTCGCGCTCCCCCCCACTCGCTCTCCCCCCCCACTCGCTCTCCCCCCCATTCGCTCTCCCCCCCCAACTCGCTCTCCCTCCCCCCCAACCCACTCTCCCCCGAACTCGCGCTCCCCCCACTCGCTCTCTCACCCCCGCTCGCTCTCTCCCCCCCGCTCGCTCTCCCCCCCCACTCACTCCCCCCCCACTCGCTCTCCCCCCCACTCGCTGTCTCCCCCACTCGCTCTCCCCCCCCCACTCGCTCTCCCCCCCCCACTCGCTCTCCCCCCCCACTCGCTCTCCCCCCCCACTCGCTCTCCCCCCACTCGCTCTCCCCCCCCACTCGCTCTCCCCCCCTTCGCTCTCCCCCCCACTCGCTCCCCCCCCACTCGCTCTCCCCCCCCACTCGTTCTCCCCCCCACTCGTTCTCCCCCCCCATTCGCGCTCCCCCACCAACTCACTCTCCCCCGCACTTGCGCTCCCCCCCACTCGCTCTCTCCCCCCCCCGCTCGCTCTCTCCCCCCCGCTCGCTCTCTCCCTCCCCCGCTCGCTCTCCCCCCCCACTCGCTCTCCCCGCCCCACACGCTCTCCCCCTCACTCGTTCTGTCCGACCCCACTCGCGCTCCCCCCCCCACTTGCTCTGCTCCCCCCGCACTCGCTCACTCCCCCACTCGCTCTCTCCCCCACTCGCTCTCCCCCCCCACTCGCTCCCCCCCCCACTCGCTCCCCCCCCACTCGCTCCCCCCCCACTCGCTCTCTCCCCCACTCACTCTCTCCCCCACTCGCTCTCCCCCCCACTCCCTCTTCCTCCCCCCCACTCGCTCTCACCCCCACTCGCTCTCCCCCCCCCACTCGCTCTCCCCCCCCACTCGCTCTCCCCCCCCCCATTCGCTCTCCCCCCCACTTGCTCTCCCCCCCACTTGCTCTCCCCCCCCACTCGCTCTCCCCCCCCCATTCGCGCTTCCCCCCCAACTCGCTCCCCCCCCAACTCGCTCTCCCCCCCCCCAACTCGCTCTCCCCCCCAACTCGCTCTCCCCCCCAACTCGCTCTCCCCCGAACTCGCGCTCCTCCCACTCGCTCTCTCCCCCTCGCTCGCTCTCCCCCCCCCACTCGCTCGCCCCCACTCGCTCTCCCCCCCACTCGCTCTCCCCCCCACTCGCTCTCCCCCCCCCACTCGCTCTCCCCCCCACTCGCTCTCCCCCCCACTCGCTCTCCCCCCCACTCGCTCTCCCCCCCACTCGCTCTCCCCCCCCACTCGTTCTCCCCCCCCATTCGCGCTCCCCCCCCCAACTCGCTCTCCCCTGAACTCGCGCTCCCCCCCACTCACTCTCTCCCCCCCGCTCGCTCTCCCCCCCCCCGCTCGCTCTGCCCCCCACTCGCTCCCCCCACTCGCTCCCCCCCACTCGCTCTCCCCCCCCACTCACTCTCCCCCCCCACTCGCTCTCTCCCCCACTCGCTCTCCTCCCCCACTCGCTCTCCCCCCCACTCGCTCTCCCCCCCCACTCGCTCTCCCCCCACTCGCTCTCCCCCCACTCGCTCTCCCCCCCACTCGCTCTCCCCCCACTCGCTCTCCCCCCCCATTCGCTCTCCCCCCCACTCGCTCTCCCCCCCCCATTCGCTCTCTCCCCCACTCGATCTCCCCACCACTCGCTCTCCCCCCCCATTCGTGCTCCCCCCAACTCGAACTCCCCCCCAACTCGCTCTCTCTCCCCCCCTCGCTCTCCCCCCCACTCGCTCCCACCCCCACTCGCTCTCCTCCCCCACTCGCTCTCCCCCCACTCGCTCCCCCCCCCCACTCGCTCCCCCCCCACTCGCTCTCCCCCCCATTCGCTCTCCCCCCACTCGCTCTCCCCCCCACTCGCTCTCACCCCCCATTCGCTCTCCCCCCCCCATTCGCTCTCCCCCCCCCCACTCGCGCTCCCCCCCCACTCGCTCTCCCCCCCCCACTCGCTCTCACCCCCCATTCGCTCTCCCCCCCCCCATTCGCTCTCCCCCCCCCCACTCGCGCTCCCCCCCACTCGCTCTCTCCCCCCCCGCTCGCTCTCTTCCCCCCCCGCTCGCTCTACCCCCCACTCGCTCCCCCCCACTCGCTCCCCCCCACTCGCTCTCCCCCCCCACTCACTCTCCCCCCCACTCGCTCTCTCCCCCACTCGCTCTCTCCCCCACTCGCTCTCCTCCCCCACTCGCTCTCCCCCCCCACTCGATCTCCCCCCCACTCGCTCTCCCCCCCACTAGCTCTCCCCCTCACTCGCTCTCCCCCCCCATTCGCTCTCCCCCCCACTCGCTCTCCCCCCCCATTCGCTCTCTCCCCCACTCGCTCTCCCCCCCACTCGCTCTCCCCCCCACTCGCTCTCCCCCCCCTCGCTCTCCCCCCCACTCGCTCTCCTCCCCCACTCGTTCTCCCCCCCCACTCGTTCTCCCCCCCCACTCGTTCTCCCCCCTACTCGTTCTCCCCCCACTCGTTCTCCCCCCCACTCGTTCTCCCCCCCACTCGTTCTCCCCCCCCACTCGTTCTCCCCCCACTCGTTCTCCCCCCCCACTCGCTCTGCCCCCCACTCGCTCTGCCCCCCACTCGCTCTGCCCCCCACTCGCTCTGCCCCCCACTCGCTCTGTCCCCCACTCGCTCTCCCCCCACTCGCTCGCCCCCCCACTCGCTCTCCCCCCACTCGCTTGCCCCCACACTCGCTCTCCCCCCACTCGCTCCCCCCCCCAACTCGTTCTACCCCCCCAACTCGCTCTCCCCCCCCAACTCGCTCTCCAGCCGAACTCGCTCTCCCCCCCACTCGGTTCCCCCCCACTCGCGCTCTCCCCCACTCGCGCTCTCCCCCACTCGCTCTCTCCCCCACTCGCTCACCCCCCCCACTCGCTCACCCCCCCACTCGCTCTCTCCCCCACTCGCTCTCTCCCCCACTCGCTCTCTCCCCCACTCGCTCTCTCCCCCACTTGCTCTCCTCCCCAACTCGCTCTCCCCCCCCATTCCCTCTCCCCCCCATTCCCTCTCCCCCCCCACTCGCTCTCCCCCCCAACTCACTCTACCCCCCCACTCGTTCTCCCCCCCACTCGCTCTCCCCCCCACTCGCTCTCCCCCCACTCGCTCGCCCCCCCACTCGCTCCCTCCTCCACTCGCTCTCCCCCCCATTCGCGCTCCCCCCCCAACTCGCTCTCCCCCGAACCCGCGCTCCCCCCACTCGCTCTCTCCCCCCCCGCTCGCTCTCTCCCCCCCCGCTCGCTCTCCCCCCCCACTCGCTCCCCCCCACTCGCTCTCCCCCCCCACTCACTCTCCCCCCCACTCGCTCTCTCCCCCACTCGCTCTCCTCCCCCACTCGCTCTCCCCCCCCACTCGCTCTCCCCCCACTCGCTCTCCCCCCCACTCGCTCTCCCCCCACTCGCTCTCCCCCCCACTCGCTCTCCCCCCACTCGCTCTCCCCCCCCATTCGCTCTCCCCCCCACTCGCTCTCCCCCCCCCATTCGCTCTCTCCCCCACTCGATCTCCCCACCACTCGCTCTCCCTCCCCATTCGTGCTTCCCCCCAACTCGAACTCCCCCCCCAACTCGCTCTCTCTCCCCCCCTCGCTCTCCCCTCCACTCGCTCCCACCCCCACTCGCTCTCCTCCCCCACTCGCTCTCCCCCCCCACTCGCTCTCCCCCCCACTCGTTCTCCCCCCCCACTCGCTCTCCCCCGCACTCGCTCTCCCCCCACTCGCTCTCCCCCCACTCGCTCTCCCCCCCACTCGCTCTCCCCTTCACTCGCTCTCCCCCCCACTCGCTCTCCCCCCATTCGCTCTCCCCCCCCACTCGCGCTCCCCCCCCACTCGCTCCCCCCCCACTCGCTCTCCCCCCCATTCGCTCTCCCCCCCCATTCGCTCTCCCCCCCCAACTCGATCCCCCTCCCCCAACTCGCTCTCCCCCGAACTCGCGCTCCCCCCCACTCGCTCTGTCCCCCCCCGCTCGCTCTCTCCCCCCCGCTCGCTCTCCCCCCACTCGCTCCCCCCCACTCGCTCTCCCCCCCACTCGCTGTCTCCCCCACTCGTTCTCCTCCCCCACTCGCTCTCCCCCCCCCAGTCGCTCTCCCCCCCCACTCGCTCTGCCCCCCACTCGCTCTCCCCCCCCCCACTCGCTCTCCCCCCACTCGCTCTCCCCCCCACTCGCTCTCCCCCCCACTCGCTCCCCCCCACTCGCTCTCCCCACCACTCGCTCTCCCCCCCCACTCGTTCTCCCCCCCCATTCGCGCTCCCCCCCCAACTCGCTCTCCCCCGAACTTGCGCTCCCCCTCCGCTCGCTCTCTCCCCCCCCCACTCGCTCTCTCCCCCCCCGCTCGCTCTCTCCCCCCCCCGCTCGCTCTCTCCCCCCCCGCACTCTCTCCCCCCCCACTCGCTCTCCCCCCCACTCGCTCTCCCCCTCACTCGTTCTGTCCGACCGCACTCGCGCTCCCCCCCACTTGCTCTTCTCCCCCTGCACTCGCTCACTCCCCCACTCGCTCTCTCCCCCACTCGCTCTCCCCCCCCCACTCGCTCCCCCCCCACTCGCTCTCTCCCCCACTCGCTCTCTCCCCCACTCGCTCTCTCCCCCACTCGCTCTCCCCCCCATTCCCTCTCTCCCCCCACTCGCTCTCCCCCCCAACTCACTCTTCCCCCCCACTCGTTCTCCCCCCCACTCGCTCTCCCTCCACTCGCTCGCCCCCCCCACTCGCTCCCTCCTCCACTCGCTCTCTCCCCCCCCTCATTCGCGCTCCCCCCCCAACTCGCTCTCCCCCGAACTCGCGCTCCCCCCCCACTCACTCTCTCCCCCCCCCGCTCGCTCTCTCCCCCACTCGCTCCCCCCCCACTCGCTCCCCCCCCACTCGCTCCCCCCCACTCGCTCTCCCCCCACTCGCTCTCCTCCCCCACTCGCTCTCCCCCCCCACTCGCTCTCCCCCCCACTCGCTCTCCCCCCCACTCGCTCTCCCCCCCACTCGCTCTCCCCCCCACTCGCTCTCCCCCCACTCGCTCTCCCCCCACTCGCTCTCCCCCCACTCGCTCTCCCCCCACTCGCTCTCCCCCCCCATTCGCTCTCCCCCCCACTCGCTCTCCCCCCCCCATTCGCTCTCTCCCCCACTTGATCTCCCCACCACTCGCTCTCCCCCCCCATTCGTGCTCCCCCCCAACTCGAACTCCCCCCCAACTCGCTCTCTCTCCCCCCCCTCGCTCTCCCCCCCCACTCGCTCCCACCCCCAATCGCTCTCCTCCCCCACTCGCTCTCCCCCCACTCGCTCCCCCCCACTCGCTCTCCCCCACTCGCTCTCCCCCCCCACTCGCTCTCCCCCCCCCATTCGCTCTCCCCCCCACTCGCTCTCCCCCCCCTCGCTCTCCCTCCCACTCGCTCTCCCCCCACTCGCTCTCCCCCCACTCGCTCTCCCCCCCACTCGCTGTCCCCCTCACTCGCTCTCCCCCCCCATTCGCTCTCCTCCCCACTCGCTCTCCCCCCCCATTCGCTCTCTCCCCCACTCGCTCTCCCCCCCACTCGCTCCCACCCACACTCGCTCTCCTCCCCCACTCGCTCTCCCGCCACTCGCTCTCCCCCCCCCACTCGCTCTCCCCCCACTCGCTCTCCCCCCACTCGCTCTCCCCCCCCCATTCGCTCTCCCCCCCCATTAGCTCTCCCCCCCCCCACTCGCGCTCCCCCCCACTCGCTCTCCCCCCCCACTCGCTCTCCCCCCCATTCGCTCTCCCCCCCCAACTCGCTCTCCCCTCCCCCCCAACTCACTCTCCCCCGAACTCGCGCTCCCCCCACTCGCTCTCTCACCCCCGCTCGCTCTCTCCCCCCCGCTCGCTCTCCCCCCCACTCACTCCCCCCCCACTCGCTCTCCCCCCCACTCGCTGTCTCCCCCACTCGCTATCCCCCCCCCACTCGCTCTCCCCCCCCACTCGCTCTCCCCCCCCCACTCGCTCTCCCCCCCCACTCGCTCTCCCCCCACTCGCTCTCCCCCCCCACTCGCTCTCCCCCCCCTTCGCTCTCCCCCCCACTCGCTCCCCCCCCACTCGCTCTCCCCCCCCACTCGTTCTCCCCCCCACTCGTTCTCCCCCCCCATTCGCGCTCCCCCCACCAACTCACTCTCCCCCGCACTTGCGCTCCCCCCCCACTCGCTCTCTCCCCCCCCCGCTCGCTCTCTCCCCCCCGCTCGCTCTCTCCCTCCCCCGCTCGCTCCCCCCCCACTCGCTCTCCCGCCCCACACGCTCTCCCCCTCACTCGTTCTGTCCGACCCCACTCGCGCTCCCCCCCCACTTGCTCTGCTCCCCCCGCACTCGCTCACTCCCCCACTCGCTCTCTCCCCCACTCGCTCCCCCCCCCCACTCGCTCCCCCCCCACTCGCTCCCCCCCCACTCGCTCCCCCCCCACTCGCTCTCTCCCCCACTCACTCTCTCCCCCACTCGCTCTCCCCCCCACTCCCTCTTCCTCCCCCCACTCGCTCTCACCCCCACTCGCTCTCCCCCCCACTCGCTCTCCCCCCCCACTCGCTCTCCCCCCCCCATTCGCTCTCCCCCCCACTTGCTCTCCCCCCCACTCGCTCTCCCCCCCCATTCGCGCTTCCCCCCAACTCGCTCCCCCCCCAACTCGCTCTCCCCCCCCCAACTCGCTCTCCCCCCCAACTCGCTCTCCCCCCCAACTCGCTCTCCCCCGAACTCGCGCTCCTCCCACTCGCTCTCTCCCCCTCGCTCGCTCTCCCCCCCCACTCGCTCGCCCCCACTCGCTCTCCCCCCCCACTCGCTCTCCCCCCCACTCGCTCTCCCCCCCCACTCGCTCTCCCCCCCACTCGCTCTCCCCCCACTCGCTCTCCCCCCCCACTCGCTCTCCCCCCCACTCGCTCTCCCCCCCACTCGTTCTCCCCCCCCCATTCGCGCTCCCCCCCAACTCGCTCTCCCCCGAACTCGCGCTCCCCCCCCACTCACTCTCTCCCCCCCGCTCGCTCTCCCCCCCCCCGCTCGCTCTGCCCCCCACTCGCTCCCCCCACTCGCTCCCCCCCACTCGCTCTCCCCCCCACTCACTCTCCCCCCCACTCGCTCTCTCCCCCACTCGCTCTCCTCCCCCACTCGCTCTCCCCCCCACTCGCTCTCCCCCCCACTCGCTCTCCCCCCACTCGCTCTCCCCCCACTCGCTCTCCCCCCCACTCGCTCTCCCCCCACTCGCTCTCCCCCCCCATTCGCTCTCCCCCCCCACTCGCTCTCCCCCCCCATTCGCTCTCTCCCCCCACTCGATCTCCCCACCACTCGCTCTCCCCCCCATTCGTGCTCCCCCCCAACTCGAACTCCCCCCAACTCGCTCTCTCTCCCCCCCTCGCTCTCCCCCCCACTCGCTCCCACCCCCACTCGCTCTCCTCCCCCACTCGCTCTCCCCCCACTCCGCTCCCCCCCCCCCACTCGCTCCCCCCCCCACTCGCTCTCCCCCCCACTCGCTCTCCCCCCACTCGCTCTCCCCCCCCACTCGCTCTCACCCCCCATTCGCTCTCCCCCCCCCCATTCGCTCTCCCCCCCCCACTCGCGCTCCCCCCCACTCGCTCTCCCCCCCCCATTCGCTCTCCCCCCCCAACTCGCTCTCCCTCCCCCCAACTTGCTCTCCCCCGAACTCGCGCTCCCTCCCACTCGCTCTCTCCCCCCCGCTCGCTCTCTCTCCCCCCCGCTCCGTTTCCCCCCCACTCGCTCCCCCCACTCGCTCTCCCCCCCACTCGCTGTCTCCCCCACTCGCTCTCCTCCCCCACTCGCTCTCCCCCCCCACTCGCTCTGCCCCCCACTCGCTTTCCCCCCAACTCACTCTTCCCCCCCCCACTCGTTCTCCCCCCCACTCGCTCTCCCCCACTCGCTCTCCCCCCCACTCGCTCTCCCCCCACTCGCTCGCCCCCCCACTCGCTCCCTCCTCCACTCGCTCTCCCCCCCCCCATTCGCGCTACCCCCAACTCGCTCTCCCCCGAACTCGCGCTCCCCCCCACTCGCTCTCTCCCCCCCCGCTCGCTCTCTCCCCCCCTGCTCGCTCTCCCCCCCACTCGCTCCCCCCACTCTCGCTCCCCCCCACTCGCTCTCCCCCCCACTCACTCTCCCCCCCACTCGCTCTCTCCCCCACTCGCTCTCCTCCCCCACTCGCTCTCCCCCCCACTCGCTCTCCCCCCCCACTCGCTCTCCCCCCCACTCGCTCTCCCCCCCACTCGCTCTCCCCCCACTCGCTCTCCCCCCACTCGCTCTCCCCCCCACTCGCTCTCCCCCTCACTCGCTCTCCCCCCCATTCGCTCTCCCCCCCACTCGCTCTCCCCCCCCATTCGCTCTCTCCCCCACTCGCTCCCACCCCCACTCGCTCTCCTCCCCCACTCGCTCTCCCGCCACTCGCACTCCCCCCCCACTCGCTCTCCCCCCCACTCGCTCTCCCCCACTCGCTCTCCCCCCCCCACTCGCTCTCCCCACCCATTCGCTCTCCCCCCACTCGCTCCCTTCCTCCACTCGCTCTCCCCCCCCCATTCGCGCTACCCACCAACTCGCTCTCCCCCGAACTTGCGCTCCCCCCCCACTCGCTCTCTCCCCCCCCGCTCGCTCTCTCCCCCCCTGCTCGCTCTCCCCCCCACTCGCTCCCCCCCACTCGCTCCCCCCCACTCGCTCTCCCCCCCACTCACTCTCCCCCCCACTCGCTCTCTCCCCCCACTCGCTCTCCTCCCCCACTCGCTCTCCCACCCCACTCGCTCTCCCCCCCCCACTCGCTCTCCCCCCACTCGCTCTCCCCCCACTCGCTCTCCCCCCCACTCGCTCTCCCCCCACTCGCTCTCCCCCCCACTCGCTCTCCCCCTCACTCGCTCTCCCCCCCATTCGCTCTCCCCCCCCACTCGCTCTCCCCCCCCCCATTCGCTCTCTCCCCCACTCGCTCTCCCCCCCCACTCGCTCCCACCCCCACTCGCTCACCTCCCCCACTCGCTCTCCCGCCACTCGCACTCCCCCCCCACTCGCTCTCCCCCCACTCGCTCTCCCCCCACTCGCTCTCCCCCCCACTCGCTCTCCCCACCCATTCGCTCTCCCCCCCCCATTAGCTCTCCCCCCCCCACTCGCGCTCCCCCCCACTCGCTCTCCCCCCCACTCGCTCTCCCCCCCCCATTCGCTCTCCCCCCCCCAACTCGCTCTCCCTCCCCCCCAACTCGCTCTCCCCCCCCAACTCGCTCTCGCTCCCTGAACTCGCGCACCCCCCCACTCGCTCTCTCACCCCCCGCTCGCTCTCTCCCCCCCGCTCGCTCTCCCCCCCACTCACTCCCCCCCACTCGCTCTCCCCCCACTCGCTGTCTCCCCCACTCGCTCTCCTCCCCCACTCGCTCTCCCCCCCACTCGCTCTCCCCCCCCACTCGCTCTGCCCCCCACTCGCTCTCCCCCCCCACTCGCTCTCCCCCCCCACTCGCTCTCCCCCCCACTCGCTCTCCCCCCTTCGCTCTCCCCCCCACTCACTCCCCCCCCACTCGCTCTCCCCACCACTCGTTCTCCCCCCCACTCGTTCTCCCCGCCCCATTCGCGCTCCCCCCACCAACTCACTCTCCCCCGCACTTGCGCTCCCCCCCACTCGCTCTCTCCCCCCCCGCTCGCTCTCTCCCCCCCCGCTCACTCTCTCCCCCCCGCTCGCTCTCCTCCCCACTCGCTCTCCCCCCCCACTCGCTCTCCCCCTCACTCGTTCTGTCCGACCCCACTCGCGCTCCCCCCCCACTTGCTCTTCTCCCCCCGCACTCGCTCACTCCCCCACTCGCTCTCTCCCCCACTCGCTCTCCCCCCCCACTCGCTCCCCCCCCACTCGCTCTCTCCCCCACTCGCTCTCTCCCCCACTCGCTCTCCCCCCACTCCCCTCTTCCTCCCCCCCACTCGCTCTCCCCCCCCCACTCGCTCTCCCCCCCCACTCGCTCTCCCCCCCCACTCGCTCTCCCCCTCCACTCGCTCTCCCCCCCATTCGCTCTCCCCCCCCACTTGCTCTCCCCCCCCATTCGCGCTCCCCCCCCAATTCGCTCCCCCCCAACTCGCTCTCCCCCCCAACTCGCTCTCCCCCCAACTCGCTTTCCCCCCCCAACTCGCTCTCCCCCGAACTCGCGCTCCCCCCACTCGCTCTCTCCCCCCCGCTCGCTCTCCCCCCCACTCGCTCTCCCCCACTCGCTCTCCCCCCCCACTCGCTCTCCCCCCCACTCGCTCTCCCCCCCACTCGCTCTCCCCCCCCACTCGCCCTCCCCCCCACTCGCTCTCCCCCCACTCGCTCTCCCCCCCCACTCGCTCTCCCCCCCCACTCGCTCTCGCCCCCACTCGCTCTCCCCCCCCACTCGCTCTCCCCCCCCCACTCGTTCTCCCCCCCCATTCGCGCTCCCCCCCCAACTCGCTCTCCCCCGAACTTGCGCTCCCCCCCCCACTCGCTCTCTCCCCCCCGCTCGCTCTCTCCCCCCCCGCTCGCTCTCTCCCCCCCCGCTCGCTCTCCCCCCCACTCGCTCCCCCCCACTCGCTCTCTCCCCACTCGCTCTCTCCCCCACTCGCTCTCTCCCCCACTCGCTCTCCCCCCCCACTCGCTCTCCCCCCCCATTCCCCTCTCCCCCCCCACTCGCTTTCCCCCCCAACTCACTCTTCCCCCCCACTTGTTCTCCCCCCCACTCGCTCTCCCCCCACTCGCTCTCCCCCCACTCGCTCTCCCCCCCACTCGCTCGCCCCCCCACTCGCTCCCTCCTCCACTCGCTCTCCCCCCCCCCCATTCGCGCTACCCCCCAACTCGCTCTCCCCCGAACTCGCGCTCCCCCCCACTCGCTCTCTCCCCCCCCGCTCGCTCTCTCCCCCCCTGCTCGCTCTCCCCCCCACTCGCTCCCCCCCACTCGCTCCCCCACTCGCTCTCCCCCCCACTCACTCTCCCCCCCACTCGCTCTCTCCCCCCCACTCGCTCTCCTCCCCCACTCGCTCTCCCCCCCACTCGCTCTCCCCCCCCACTCGCTCTCCCCCCCACTCGCTCTCCCCCCCCACTCGCTCTCCCCCCCACTCGCTCTCCCCCCACTCGCTCTCCCCCCCACTCGCTCTCCCCCTCACTCGCTCTCCCCCCCATTCGCTCTCCCCCCCACTCGCTCTCCCCCCCCATTCGCTCTCTCCCCCACTCGCTCCCACCCCCACTCGCTCTCCTCCCCCCACTCGCTCTCTCCCGCCACTCGCACTCCCCCCCCACTCGCTCTCCCCCCCCACTCGCTCTCCCCCCACTCGCTCTCCCCCCCCACTCGCTCTCCCCACCCATTCGCTCTCCCCCCCACTCGCTCCCTCCTCCACTCGCTCTCCCCCCCCCATTCGCGCTACCCACCAACTCGCTCTCCCCCGAACTTGCGCTCCCCCCCACTCGCTCTCTCCCCCCCGCTCGCTCTCTCCCCCCCTGCTCGCTCTCCCCCCCACTCGCTCCCCCCCACTCGCTCCCCCCCACTCGCTCTCCCCCCCACTCACTCTCCCCCCCACTCGCTCTCTCCCCCACTCGCTCTCCTCCCCCACTCGCTCTCCCACCCCACTCGCTCTCCCCCCCCCCACTCGCTCTCCCCCCCACTCGCTCTCCCCCCCCACTCGCTCTCCCCCCACTCGCTCTCCCCCCACTCGCTCTCCCCCCCACTCGCTCTCCCCCTCACTCGCTCTCCCCCCCATTCGCTCTCCCCCCCACTCGCTCTCCCCCCCCATTCGCTCTCTCCCCCACTCGCTCTCCCCCCCCACTCGCTCCCACCCCCACTCGCTCACCTCCCCCACTCGCTCTCCCGCCACTCGCACTCCCCCCCACTCGCTCTCCCCCCCCACTCGCTCTCCCCCCACTCGCTCTCCCCCCCACTCGCTCTCCCCACCCATTCGCTCTCCCCCCCCCATTAGCTCTCCCCCCCCACTCGCGCTCCCCCCCACTCGCTCTCCCCCCCACTCGCTCTCCCCCCCCCATTCGCTCTCCCCCCCCAACTCGCTCTCCCTCCCCCCCAACTCGCTCTCCCCCCAACTCGCTCTCCCCTGAACTCGCGCACCCCCCACTCGCTCTCTCACCCCCCGCTCGCTCTCTCCCCCCCGCTCGCTCTCCCCCCCACTCACTCCCCCCCCACTCGCTCTCCCCCCACTCGCTGTCTCCCCCACTCGCTCTCCTCCCCCACTCGCTCTCCCCCCACTCGCTCTCCCCCCCCACTCGCTCTGCCCCCCACTCGCTCTCCCCCCCCACTCGCTCTCCCCCCCCACTCGCTCTCCCCCCCACTCGCTCTCCCCCCCTTCGCTCTCCCCCCCACTCGCTCCCCCCCCACTCGCTCTCCCCACCACTCGTTCTCCCCCCCACTCATTCTCCCCGCCCCATTCGCGCTCCCCCACCAACTCACTCTCCCCCGCACTTGCGCTCCCCCCCACTCGCTCTCTCCCCCCCCGCTCGCTCTCTCCCCCCCCGCTCACTCTCTCCCCCCCGCTCGCTCTCCTCCCCACTCGCTCTCCCCCCCCCACTCGCTCTCCCCCTCACTCGTTCTGTCCGACCCCACTCGCGCTCCCCCCCCACTTGCTCTTCTCCCCCCGCACTCGCTCACTCCCCCACTCGCTCTCTCCCCCACTCGCTCTCCCCCCCCACTCGCTCCCCCCCCACTCGCTCTCTCCCCCACTCGCTCTCTCCCCCACTCGCTCTCCCCCCACTCCCTCTTCCTCCCCCCCACTCGCTCTCCCCCCCCACTCGCTCTCCCCCCCCACTCGCTCTCCCCCCCCACTCGCTCTCCCCCTCCACTCGCTCTCCCCCCATTCGCTCTCCCCCCCACTTGCTCTCCCCCCCCATTCGCGCTCCCCCCCCAATTCGCTCCCCCCCAACTCGCTCTCCCCCCCAACTCGCTCTCCCCCCCCAACTCGCTCTCCCCCGAACTCGCGCTCCCCCCACTCGCTCTCTCCCCCCCGCTCGCTCTCCCCCCCACTCGCTCTCCCCCACTCGCTCTCCCCCCCCACTCGCTCTCCCCCCACTCGCTCTCCCCCCCACTCGCTCTCCCCCCCCACTCGCTCTCCCCCCCACTCGCTCTCCCCCCACTCGCTCTCCCCCCCACTCGCTCTCCCCCCCCACTCGCTCTCCCCCCCACTCGCTCTCCCCCCCACTCGCTCTCCCCCCCACTCGTTCTCCCCCCCCATTCGCGCTCCCCCCCAACTCGCTCTCCCCCGAACTTGCGCTCCCCCCCCCACTCGCTCTCTCCCCCCCGCTCGCTCTCTCCCCCCCCGCTCGCTCTCTCCCCCCCCGCTCGCTCTCCCCCCCACTCGCTCCCCCCCCACTCGCTCTCTCCCCCACTCGCTCTCTCCCCCACTCGCTCTCTCCCCCACTCGCTCTCCCCCCCACTCGCTCTCCCCCCCATTCCCTCTCCCCCCCCCACTCGCTCTCCCCCCCAACTCACTCTTCCCCCCCCACTCGTTCTCCCCCCCACTCGCTCTCCCCCCCACTCGCTCTCCCCCCCACTCGCTCTCCCCCCCACTCGCTCTCCCCCCCACTCGCTCTCCCCCCCACTCGCTCTCCCCCCCACTCGCTCTCCCCCCCACTCGCTCTCCCCCTCACTCGCTCTCCCCCCCATTCGCTCTCCCCCCCACTCGCTCTCCCCCCCCATTCGCTCTCTCCCCCACTCGCTCCCACCCCCACTCGCTCTCCTCCCCCACTCGCTCTCCCGCCACTCGCACTCCCCCCCCACTCGCTCTCCCCCCCACTCGCTCTCCCCCCACTCGCTCTCCCCCCCACTCGCTCTCCCCACCCATTCGCTCTCCCCCCCACTCGCTCCCTCCTCCACTCGCTCTCCCCCCCCCCATTCGCGCTACCCACCAACTCGCTCTCCCCCGAACTTGCGCTCCCCCCCACTCGCTCTCTCCCCCCCCGCTCGCTCTCTCCCCCCCCTGCTCGCTCTCCCCCCCACTCGCTCCCCCCCACTCGCTCCCCCCCACTCGCTCTCCCCCCCCACTCACTCTCCCCCCCACTCGCTCTCTCCCCCACTCGCTCTCCTCCCCCACTCGCTCTCCCCCCCCACTCGCTCTCCCCCCCCACTCGCTCTCCCCCCCACTCGCTCTCCCCCCCCCACTCGCTCTCCCCCCACTCGCTCTCCCCCCACTCGCTCTCCCCCCCACTCGCTCTCCCCCTCACTCGCTCTCCCCCCCCATTCGCTCTCCCCCCCACTCGCTCTCCCCCCCATTCGCTCTCTCCCCCACTCGCTCTCCCCCCCCACTCGCTCCCACCCCCACTCGCTCACCTCCCCCACTCGCTCTCCCGCCACTCGCACTCCCCCCCCACTCGCTCTCCCCCCACTCGCTCTCCCCCCACTCGCTCTCCCCCCACTCGCTCTCCCCCCACTCGCTCTCCCCCCCCACTCGCTCTCCCCACCCATTCGCTCTCCCCCCCCCATTAGCTCTCCCCCCCCACTCGCGCTCCCCCCCCACTCGCTCTCCCCCCCACTCGCTCTCCCCCCCCCCATTCGCTCTCCCCCCCCAACTCGCTCTCCCTCCCCCCCAACTCGCTCTCCCCCCAACTCGCTCTCCCCTGAACTCGCGCACCCCCCACTCGCTCTCTCACCCCCCGCTCGCTCTCTCCCCCCCGCTCGCTCTCCCCCCCACTCACTCCCCCCCACTCGCTCTCCCCCCACTCGCTGTCTCCCCCACTCGCTCTCCTCCCCCACTCGCTCTCCCCCCCACTCGCTCTCCCCCCCCACTCGCTCTGCCCCCCACTCGCTCTCCCCCCCCACTCGCTCTCCCCCCCCCACTCGCTCTCCCCCCCACTCGCTCTCCCCCCCCTTCGCTCTCCCCCCCACTCGCTCCCCCCCCCACTCGCTCTCCCCACCACTCGTTCTCCCCCCCACTCGTTCTCCCCGCCCCATTCGCGCTCCCCCACCAACTCACTCTCCCCCGCACTTGCGCTCCCCCCCACTCGCTCTCTCCCCCCCCGCTCGCTCTCTCCCCCCCCGCTCACTCTCTCCCCCCCGCTCGCTCTCCTCCCCACTCGCTCTCCCCCCCCACTCGCTCTCCCCCTCACTCGTTCTGTCCGACCCCACTCGCGCTCCCCCCCCACTTGCTCTTCTCCCCCCGCACTCGCTCACTCCCCCACTCGCTCTCTCCCCCACTCGCTCTCCCCCCCCACTCGCTCCCCCCCCACTCGCTCTCTCCCCCACTCGCTCTCTCCCCCACTCGCTCTCCCCCCACTCCCTCTTCCTCCCCCCCACTCGCTCTCCCCCCCCACTCGCTCTCCCCCCCCACTCGCTCTCCCCCCCCCACTCGCTCTCCCCCTCCACTCGCTCTCCCCCCATTCGCTCTCCCCCCCACTTGCTCTCCCCCCCCATTCGCGCTCCCCCCCAATTCGCTCCCCCCCAACTCGCTCTCCCCCCCAACTCGCTCTCCCCCCCAACTCGCTTTCCCCCCCAACTCGCTCTCCCCCGAACTCGCGCTCCCCCCACTCGCTCTCTCCCCCCCGCTCGCTCTCCCCCCCACTCGCTCTCCCCCACTCGCTCTCCCCCCCCACTCGCTCTCCCCCCACTCGCTCTCCCCCCCACTCGCTCTCCCCCCCCACTCGCTCTCCCCCCCACTCGCTCTCCCCCCACTCGCTCTCCCCCCCACTCGCTCTCCCCCCCCACTCGCTCTCCCCCCCACTCGCTCTCCCCCCCACTCGCTCTCCCCCCCCACTCGTTCTCCCCCCCCATTCGCGCTCCCCCCCAACTCGCTCTCCCCCGAACTTGCGCTCCCCCCCCCCACTCGCTCTCTCCCCCCCGCTCGCTCTCTCCCCCCCCGCTCGCTCTCTCCCCCCCCGCTCGCTCTCCCCCCCACTCGCTCCCCCCCCACTCGCTCTCTCCCCCACTCGCTCTCTCCCCCACTCGCTCTCTCCCCCACTCGCTCTCCCCCCCACTCGCTCTCCCCCCCATTCCCTCTCCCCCCCCACTCGCTCTCCCCCCCAACTCACTCTTCCCCCCCCACTCGTTCTCCCCCCCCACTCGCTCTCCCCCCACTCGCTCTCCCCCCAACTCACTCTTCCCCCCCCACTCGTTCTCCCCCCCACTCGCTCTCCCCCCACTCGCTCTCCCCCCACTCGCTCGCCCCCCCTCGCTCCCTCCTCCACTCGCTCTCCCCCCCCCATTCGCGCTCCCCCCCCAACTCGCTCTCCCCGAACTCGCGCTCCCCGCCACTCACTCTCTCCCCCCCACTCGCTCCCCCCCACTCGCTCCCCCCCACTCGCTCTCCCCCCCACTCACTCTCCCCCCCCACTCGCTCTCTCCCCCACTCGCTCTCCTCCTCCACTCGCTCTCCCCCCCACTCACTCTCCCCCCCACTCGCTCTCCCCCCCCACACGCTCTCCCCCCCCACTCGCTCTCCCCCCACTCGCTCTCCCCCCCACTCGCTCTCCCCCCCACTCGCTCTCCCCCCCCCATTCGCTCTCCCCCCCACTCGCTCTCCCCCCCATTCTCTCTCTCCCCCACTCGATCTCCCCACCACTCGCTCTCCCCCCCATTCGTGCTCCCCCCAACTCGAACTCCCCCCCAACTCGCTCTCTCTCCCCCCCCTCGCTCTCCCCCCCACTCGCTCCCACCCCCACTCGCTCTCCTCCCCCACTCGCTCCCTCCCCACTCGCTCTCCCCCCCCACTCGTTCTCCCCCCCACTCGCTCTCCCCCCACTCGCTCTCCCCCCACTCGCTCTCCCCCCACTCGCTTGCCCCCCACTCGCTCCCTCCTCCACTCGCTCTCCCCCCCCCATTCGCGCTACCCCCCAACTCGCTCTCCCCCGAACTCGCGCTCCCCCCCACTCGCTCTCTCCCCCCCGCTCGCTCTCTCCCCCCCTGCTCGCTCTCCCCCCCACTCGCTCCCCCCCACTCGCTCCCCCCCACTCGCTCTCCCCCCCACTCGCTCTCCCCCCCACTCGCTCTCTCCCCCACTCGCTCTCCTCCCCCACTCGCTCTCCCCCCCAACTCGCTCTCCCCCGAACTCGCGCTCCCCCCCCACTCACTCTCTCCCCCCCGCTCGCTCTCCCCCCCCGCTCGCTCTGCCCCCCACTCGCTCCCCCCACTCGCTCCCCCCCACTCGCTCTCCCCCCCACTCACTCTCCCCCCCACTCGCTCTCTCCCCCACTCGCTCTCCTCCCCCACTCGCTCTCCCCCCCACTCGCTCTCCCCCCCACTCGCTCTCCCCCCACTCGCTCTCCCCCCACTCGCTCTCCCCCCCACTCGCTCTCCCCCCACTCGCTCTCCCCCCCATTCGCTCTCCCCCCCACTCGCTCTCCCCCCCCATTCGCTCTCTCCCCCACTCGATCTCCCCACCACTCGCTCTCCCCCCCATTCGTGCTCCCCCCCAACTCGAACTCCCCCCCAACTCGCTCTCTCTCCCCCCCTCGCTCTCCCCCCCCACTCGCTCCCACCCCCACTCGCTCTCCTCCCCCACTCGCTCTCCCCCCACTCGCTCCCCCCCCACTCGCTCCCCCCCCCACTCGCTCTCCCCCCCACTCGCTCTCCCCCCACTCGCTCTCCCCCCCACTCGCTCTCACCCCCCATTCGCTCTCCCCCCCCCACTCGCTCTCCCCCCCCCACTCGCGCTCCCCCCCACTCGCTCTCCCCCCCCATTCGCTCTCCCCCCCCAACTCGCTCTCCCTCCCCCCAACTTGCTCTCCCCCGAACTCGCGCTCCCTCCCACTCGCTCTCTCCCCCCCGCTCGCTCTCTCCCCCCCGCTCCGTTTCCCCCCCACTCGCTCCCCCCACTCGCTCTCCCCCCCACTCGCTGTCTCCCCCACTCGCTCTCCTCCCCCACTCGCTCTCCCCCCCCACTCGCTCTGCCCCCCACTCGCTTTCCCCCCCAACTCACTCTTCCCCCCCACTCGTTCTCCCCCCCACTCGCTCTCCCCCCACTCGCTCTCCCCCCACTCGCTCTCCCCCCACTCGCTCGCCCCCCCACTCGCTCCCTCCTCCACTCGCTCTCCCCCCCCCCCATTCGCGCTACCCCCCAACTCGCTCTCCCCCGAACTCGCGCTCCCCCCCACTCGCTCTCTCCCCCCCGCTCGCTCTCTCCCCCCCTGCTCGCTCTCCCCCCCACTCGCTCCCCCCCACTCGCTCCCCCCCACTCGCTCTCCCCCCCACTCACTCTCCCCCCCACTCGCTCTCTCCCCCACTCGCTCTCCTCCCCCACTCGCTCTCCCCCCCACTCGCTCTCCCCCCCCACTCGCTCTCCCCCCCACTCGCTCTCCCCCCCACTCGCTCTCCCCCCCACTCGCTCTCCCCCCACTCGCTCTCCCCCCCACTCGCTCTCCCCCTCACTCGCTCTCCCCCCCATTCGCTCTCCCCCCCACTCGCTCTCCCCCCCCATTCGCTCTCTCCCCCACTCGCTCCCACCCCCACTCGCTCTCCTCCCCCACTTGCTCTCCCGCCACTCGCACTCCCCCCCCACTCGCTCTCCCCCCCACTCGCTCTCCCCCCACTCGCTCTCCCCCCCCACTCGCTCTCCCCACCCATTCGCTCTCCCCCCCACTCGCTCCCTCCTCCACTCGCTCTCCCCCCCCATTCGCGCTACCCACCAACTCGCTCTCCCCCGAACTTGCGCTCCCCCCCACTCGCTCTCTCCCCCCCCGCTCGCTCTCTCCCCCCCTGCTCGCTCTCCCCCCCACTCGCTCCCCCCCACTCGCTCCCCCCCACTCGCTCTCCCCCCACTCACTCTCCCCCCCACTCGCTCTCTCCCCCACTCGCTCTCCTCCCCCACTCGCTCTCCCCCCCACTCGCTCTCCCCCCCCCACTCGCTCTCCCCCCCACTCGCTCTCCCCCCCACTCGCTCTCCCCCCACTCGCTCTCCCCCCACTCGCTCTCCCCCCCCACTCGCTCTCCCCCTCACTCGCTCTCCCCCCCATTCGCTCTCCCCCCCACTCGCTCTCCCCCCCCATTCGCTCTCTCCCCCACTCGCTCTCCCCCCCCACTCGCTCCCACCCCCACTCGCTCACCTCCCCCACTCGCTCTCCCGCCACTCGCACTCCCCCCCCACTCGCTCTCCCCCCCACTCGCTCTCCCCCCACTCGCTCTCCCCCCCACTCGCTCTCCCCACCCATTCGCTCTCCCCCCCCCATTAGCTCTCCCCCCCCACTCGCGCTCCCCCCCACTCGCTCTCCCCCCCACTCGCTCTCCCCCCCCCATTCGCTCTCCCCCCCCAACTCGCTCTCCCTCCCCCCCAACTCGCTCTCCCCCCCAACTCGCTCTCCCCTGAACTCGCGCACCCCCCCACTCGCTCTCTCACCCCCCGCTCGCTCTCTCCCCCCCGCTCGCTCTCCCCCCCACTCACTCCCCCCCACTCGCTCTCCCCCCACTCGCTGTCTCCCCCACTCGCTCTCCTCCCCCACTCGCTCTCCCCCCCACTCGCTCTCCCCCCCCACTCGCTCTGCCCCCCACTCGCTCTCCCCCCCACTCGCTCTCCCCCCCCACTCGCTCTCCCCCCCACTCGCTCTCCCCCCCTTCGCTCTCCCCCCCACTCGCTCCCCCCCACTCGCTCTCCCCACCACTCGTTCTCCCCCCCCACTCGTTCTCCCCGCCCCATTCGCGCTCCCCCACCAACTCACTCTCCCCCGCACTTGCGCTCCCCCCCACTCGCTCTCTCCCCCCCCGCTCGCTCTCTCCCCCCCCGCTCACTCTCTCCCCCCCGCTCGCTCTCCTCCCCACTCGCTCTCCCCCCCCACTCGCTCTCCCCCTCACTCGTTCTGTCCGACCCCACTCGCGCTCCCCCCCCACTTGCTCTTCTCCCCCCGCACTCGCTCACTCCCCCACTCGCTCTCTCCCCCACTCGCTCTCCCCCCCCCACTCGCTCCCCCCCCACTCGCTCTCTCCCCCACTCGCTCTCTCCCCCACTCGCTCTCCCCCCACTCCCTCTTCCTCCCCCCCACTCGCTCTCCCCCCCCACTCGCTCTCCCCCCCCACTCGCTCTCCCCCCCCACTCGCTCTCCCCCTCCACTCGCTCTCCCCCCATTCGCTCTCCCCCCCACTTGCTCTCCCCCCCCATTCGCGCTCCCCCCCCAATTCGCTCCCCCCCAACTCGCTCTCCCCCCCAACTCGCTCTCCCCCCCAACTCGCTTTCCCCCCCAACTCGCTCTCCCCCGAACTCGCGCTCCCCCCACTCGCTCTCTCCCCCCCGCTCGCTCTCCCCCCCACTCGCTCTCCCCCACTCGCTCTCCCCCCCCACTCGCTCTCCCCCCCACTCGCTCTCCCCCCCACTCGCTCTCCCCCCCCCACTCGCTCTCCCCCCCACTCGCTCTCCCCCCACTCGCTCTCCCCCCCACTCGCTCTCCCCCCCCACTCGCTCTCCCCCCCACTCGCTCTCCCCCCCACTCGCTCTCCCCCCCCACTCGTTCTCCCCCCCCCATTCGCGCTCCCCCCCAACTCGCTCTCCCCCGAACTTGCGCTCCCCCCCCCACTCGCTCTCTCCCCCCCGCTCGCTCTCTCCCCCCCCGCTCGCTCTCTCCCCCCCCGCTCGCTCTCCCCCCCCACTCGCTCCCCCCCCACTCGCTCTCTCCCCCACTCGCTCTCTCCCCCACTCGCTCTCTCCCCCACTCGCTCTCCCCCCCACTCGCTCTCCCCCCCATTCCCTCTCCCCCCCCACTCGCTCTCCCCCCCAACTCACTCTTCCCCCCCCACTCGTTCTCCCCCCCACTTGCTCTCCCCCCACTCGCTCTCCCCCCAACTCACTCTTCCCCCCCCACTCGTTCTCCCCCCCCACTCGCTCTCCCCCCCACTCGCTCTCCCCCCACTCGCTCGCCCCCCCTCGCTCCCTCCTCCACTCGCTCTCCCCCCCCCCATTCGCGCTCCCCCCCCAACTCGCTCTCCCCGAACTCGCGCTCCCCGCCACTCACTCTCTCCCCCCCGCTCGCTCTCTCACCCCCCGCTCGCTCTCCCCCCCACTCGCTCCCCCCCACTCGCTCCCCCCCACTCGCTCTCCCCCCCACTCACTCTCCCCCCCCACTCGCTCTCTCCCCCACTCGCTCTCCTCCTCCACTCGCTCTCCCCCCCACTCACTCTCCCCCCCACTCGCTCTCCCCCCCCACACGCTCTCCCCCCCACTCGCTCTCCCCCCACTCGCTCTCCCCCCCACTCGCTCTCCCCCCCACTCGCTCTCCCCCCCACTCGCTCTCCCCCCCATTCTCTCTCTACCCCACTCGATCTCCCCACCACTCGCTCTCCCCCCCATTCGTGCTCCCCCCAACTCGAACTCCCCCCCAACTCGCTCTCTCTCCCCCCCCTCGCTCTCACCCCCACTCGCTCCCACCCCCACTCGCTCTCCTCCCCCACTCGCTCCCTCCCCACTCGCTCTCCCCCCCCACTCGTTCTCCCCCCCACTCGCTCTCCCCCCACTCGCTCTCCCCCCCACTCGCTCTCCCCCCACTCGCTTACCCCCCACTCGCTCCCTCCTCCACTCGCTCTCCCCCCCCCCATTCGCGCTACCCCCCAACTCGCTCTCCCCCGAACTCGCGCTCCCCCCCACTCGCTCTCTCCCCCCCGCTCGCTCTCTCCCCCCCTGCTCGCTCTCCCCCCCACTCGCTCCCCCCCACTCGCTCCCCCCCACTCGCTCTCCCCCCCACTCGCTCTCCCCCCCACTCGCTCTCTCCCCACTCGCTCTCCTCCCCCACTCGCTCTCCCCCCCCACTCGCTCTCCCCCCCCACTCGCTCTCCCCCCCCACTCGCTCTCCCCCCCACTCGCTCTCCCCCCCACTCGCTCTCCCCCCCACTCGCTCTCCCCCCACTCGCTCTCCCCCCCACTCGCTCTCCCCCACTCGCCCCTCACCGCTCTCCCCCCCATTCGCTCTCCCCCCCACTCGCTCTCCCCCCCCATTCGCTCTCTCCCCCCTCCCCCCCCCCACTCGCTCCCCCCCCCCCACTCGCTCCCACCCCCACTCGCTCTCCTCCCCCACTCGCTCTCCCGCCACTCGCTCTCCCCCCCCACTCGCTCTCCCCCCCACTCGCTCTCCCCCCACTCGCTCTCCCCCCCACTGGCTCTCCCCCCCCCATTCGCTCTCCCCCCCATTAGCTCTCCCCCCCCACTCGCGCTCCCCCCCACTCGCTCTCCCCCCCACTCGCTCTCCCCCCCCATTCGCTCTCCCCCCCCCCAACTCGCTCTCCCTCCCCCCCAACTCGCTCTCCCCCCAACTCGCTCTCCCCCGAACTCGCGCACCCCCCACTCGCTCTCTCACCCCCCGCTCGCTCTCTCCCCCCCGCTCGCTCTCCCCCCCACTCACTCCCCCCCACTCGCTCTCCCCCCACTCGCTGTCTCCCCCACTCGCTCTCCTCCCCCACTCGCTCTCCCCCCCACTCGCTCTCCCCCCTCCCCCCCACTCGCTCTGCCCCCCACTCGCTCTCCCCCCCCACTCGCTCTCCCCCCCCACTCGCTCTCCCCCCCACTCGCTCTCCCCCCCTTCGCTCTCCCCCCCCACTCGCTCCCCCCCCACTCGCTCTCCCCACCACTCGTTCTCCCCCCCACTCGTTCTCCCCCCCACATTCGCGCTCCCCACCAACTCACTCTCCCCCGCACTTGCGCTCCCCCCCACTCGCTCTCTCCCCCCCCGCTCGCTCTCTCCCCCCCCCGCTCACTCTCTCCCCCCCCGCTCGCTCTCTCACCCCCCGCTCGCTCTCCCCCCCCACTCGCTCCCCCCCACTCGCTCCCCCCCACTCGCTCTCCCCCCCCACTCACTCTCCCCCCCCCCCACTCGCTCTCTCCCCCACTCGCTCTCCTCCTCCACTCGCTCTCCCCCCCACTCACTCTCCCCCCCACTCGCTCTCCCCCCCCCACACGCTCTCCCCCCCACTCGCTCTCCCCCCACTCGCTCTCCCCCCACTCGCTCTCCCCCCCACTCGCTCTCCCCCCCACTCGCTCTCCCCCCCCATTCGCTCTCCCCCCCACTCGCTCTCCCCCCCATTCTCTCTCTCCCCCACTCGATCTCCCCACCACTCGCTCTCCCCCCCATTCGTGCTCCCCCCAACTCGAACTCCCCCCCAACTCGCTCTCTCTCCCCCCCCTCGCTCTCCCCCCCACTCGCTCCCACCCCCACTCGCTCTCCTCCCCCACTCGCTCTCCCCCCACTCGCTCTCCCCCCCCACTCGTTCTCCCCCCCACTCGCTCTCCCCCCACTCGCTCTCCCCCCACTCGCTCTCCCCCCACTCGCTCGCACCCCACTCGCTCCCTCCTCCACTCGCTCTCCCCCCCCCCATTCGCGCTACCCCCCAACTCGCTCTCCCCCGAACTCGCGCTCCCCCCCACTCGCTCTCTCCCCCCCGCTCGCTCTCTCCCCCCCTGCTCGCTCTCCCCCCCACTCGCTCCCCCCCACTCGCTCCCCCCCACTCGCTCTCCCCCCCCACTCACTCTCCCCCCCACTCGCTCTCTCCCCCACTCGCTCTCCTCCCCCACTCGCTCTCCCCCTCCACTCGCTCTCCCCCCCCACTCGCTCTCCCCCCCACTCGCTCTCCCCCCCACTCGCTCTCCCCCCACTCGCTCTCCCCCCACTCGCTCTCCCCCCCACTCGCTCTCCCCCTCACTCGCTCTCCCCCCCATTCGCTCTCCCCCCCACTCGCTCTCCCCCCCCATTCGCTCTCTCCCCCACTCGCTCTCCCCCCCCACTCGCTCCCACCCCCACTCGCTCTCCTATTCCACTCGCTCTCCCGCCACTCGCTCTCCCCCCCCACTCGCTCTCCCCCCCACTCGCTCTCCCCCCACTCGCTCTCCCCCCCACTGGCTCTCCCCCCCCATTCGCTCTCCCCCCCATTAGCTCTCCCCCCCCACTCGCGCTCCCCCCCACTCGCTCTCCCCCCCACTCGCTCTCCCCCCCATTCGCTCTCCCCCCCCCCAACTCGCTCTCCCTCCCCCCCAACTCGCTCTCCCCCCAACTCGCTCTCCCCCGAACTCGCGCACCCCCCACTCGCTCTCTCACCCCCCGCTCGCTCTCTCCCCCCCGCTCGCTCTCCCCCCCACTCACTCCCCCCCACTCGCTCTCCCCCCACTCGCTGTCTCCCCCACTCGCTCTCCTCCCCCACTCGCTCTCCCCCCCACTCGCTCTCCCCCCCACTCGCTCTGCCCCCCACTCGCTCTCCCCCCCCACTCGCTCTCCCCCCCCACTCGCTCTCCCCCCCACTCGCTCTCCCCCCCTTCGCTCTCCCCCCCACTCGCTCCCCCCCACTCGCTCTCCCCACCACTCTTTCTCCCCCCCACTCGTTCTCCCCCTCACATTCGCGCTCCCCCACCAACTCACTCTCCCCCGCACTTGCGCTCCCCCCCACTCGCTCTCTCCCCCCCCGCTCGCTCTCTCCCCCCCCGCTCACTCTCTCCCCCCCCCGCTCGCTCTCCCCCCCACTCGCTCTCCCCCCCCACTCGCTCTCCCCCTCACTCGTTCTGTCCGACCCCACTCGCGCTCCCCCCCCCACTTGCTCTTCTCCCCCCGCACTCGCTCACTCCCCCACTCGCTCTCTCCCCCACTCGCTCTCCCCCCCCACTCGCTCCCCCCCCACTCGCTCTCTCCCCCACTCGCTCTCTCCCCCACTCGCTCTCCCCCCCACTCCCTCTTCCTCCCCCCCACTCGCTCTCCCCCCCCCACTCGCTCTCCCCCCCACTTGCTCTCCCCCCCACTCGCTCTCCCCCCCCACTCGCTCTCCCCCCATTCGCTCTCCCCCCCACTTGCTCTCCCCCCCCATTCGCGCTCCCCCCCCAATTCGCTCCCCCCCAACTCGCTCTCCCCCCCCCAACTCGCTCTCCCCCCAACTCGCTTTCCCCCCCAACTCGCTCTCCCCCGAACTCGCGCTCCCCCCACTCGCTCTCTCCCCCCGCTCGCTCTCCCCCCCACTCGCTCTCCCCCACTCGCTCTCCCCCCCCACTCGCTCTCCCCCCCCACTCGCTCTCCCCCCCACTCGCTCTCCCCCCCACTCGCTCTCCCCCCACTCGCTCTCCCCCCCCACTCGCTCTCCCCCCCCACTCGCTCTCCCCCCCACTCGCTCTCCCCCCCACTCGCTCTCCCCCCCCACTCGTTCTCCCCCCCATTCGCGCTCCCCCCCAACTGGCTCTCCCCCGAACTTGCGCTCCCCCCCACTCGCTCTCTCCCCCCCCGCTCGCTCTCTCCCCCCCCACTCGCTCTCTCCCCCCCCCCATTCGCGCTCCCCCCCGCTCGCTCTCTCCCCCCCCCGCTCGCTCTCTCCCCCCCCCCGCTCGCTCTCCCCCCCACTCGCTCTCTCCCCCACTCGCTCTCTCCCCCACTCGCTCTCTCCCCCACTCGCTCTCCCCCCCACTCGCTCTCCCCCCCATTCCCTCTCCCCCCCCACTCGCTCTCCCCCCAACTCACTCTTCCCCCCCACTCGTTCTCCCCCCCAGTCGCTCTCCCCCCGCTCGCTCTCCCCCCAACTCACTCTTCCCCCCCCACTCGTTCTCCCACCCACTCGCTCTCCCCCCACTCGCTCTCCCCCCACTCGCTCGCCCCCCCTCGCTCCCTCCTCCACTCGCTCTCCCCCCCCCCCATTCGCGCTCCCCCCCCCCCAACTCGCTCTCCCCGAACTCGCGCTCCCCCCCACTCACTCTCTCCCCCCCCGCTCGCTCTCTCACCCCCCGCTCGCTCTCCCCCCCACTCGCTCCCCCCCACTCGCTCCCCCCCACTCGCTCTCCCCCCCACTCACTCTCCCCCCCCACTCGCTCTCTCCCCCACTCGCTCTCCTCCTCCACTCGCTCTCCCCCCCCACTCACTCTCCCCCCCACTCGCTCTCCCCCCCCACACGCTCTTTCCCCCCCACTCGCTCTCCCCCCACTCGCTCTCCCCCCCACTCGCTCTCCCCCCCCACTCGCTCTCCCCCCCCATTCGCTCTCCCCCCCACTCGCTCTCCCCCCCATTCTCTCTCTCCCCCACTCGATCTCCCCACCACTCGCTCTCCCTCCCATTCGTGCTCCCCCCAACTCGAACTCCCCGCCAACTCGCTCTCTCTCCCCCCCCTCGCTCTCCCCCCCACTCGCTCCCACCCCCACTCGCTCTCCTCCCCCACTCGCTCTCCCCCCACTCGCTCTCCCCCCCCACTCGCTCTCCCCCCCCACTCGCTCTCCCCCCACTCGCTCTCCACCCCACTCGCTCTCCCCCCCCATTCGCTCTCCCCCCCCATTCGCTCTCCCCCGAACTTGCGCTCCACCCCCCGCTCGCTCTCTCCCCCCCCGCTCGCTCTCTCCCCCCCCGCTCGCTCTCTCCCCCCCCGCTCGCTCTCTCCCCCCACGCACTCTCTCCCCCCCCACTCGCTCTCCCCCCCCACTCGCTCTCCCCCTCACTCGTTCTGTCCGACCGCACTCACGCTCCCCCCACTTGCTCTTCTCCCCCTGCACTCGCTCACTCCCCCACTCGCTCTCTCCCCCACTCGTTCTCCCCCCCACTCGCTCTCCCTCCACTCGCTCGCCCCCCCACTCGCTCCCTCCTCCACTAGCTCTCTCCCCCCCCCCCATTCGCGCTCCCCCCCCAACTCGCTCTCCCCCGAACTCGCGCTCCCCCCCACTCACTCTCTCCCCCCCCGCTCGCTCTCTCCCCCACTCGCTCCCCCCCACTCGCTCCCCCCCCACTCGCTCTCCCCCCACTCACTCTCCCCCCCCACTCGCTCTCTCCCCCACTCGCTCTCCTCCCCCACTTGCTCTCCCCCCCCCACTCGCTCTCCCCCCCACTCGCTCTCCCCCCCCCACTCGCTCTCCCCCCCCCACTCGCTCTCCCCCCCACTCGCTCTCCCCCCACACGCTCTCCCCCCACTCGCTCTCCCCCCCACTCGCTCTCCCCCCCATTCGCTCTCCCCCCCACTCGCTCTCCCCCCCCCATTCGCTCTCTCCCCCACTCGATCTCCCCACCACTCGCTCTCCCCCCCCATTCGTGCTCCCCCCCAACTCGAACTCCCCCCCAACTCGCTCTCTCTCCCCCCCCTCGCTCTCCCCCCCACTCGCTCCCACCCCCACTCGCTCTCATCCCCCACTCGCTCTCCCCCCACTCGCTCCCCCCCCACTCGCTCTCCCCCCCACTCGCTCTCCCCCCCACTCGCTCTCCCCCCCCATTCGCTCTCCCCCCCCCATTCGCTCTCCCCCCCCCACTCGCGCTCCCCCCCACTCGCTCTCCCCCCCCCATTCGCTCTCCCCCCCCAACTCGCTCTCCCTCCCCCCAACTCGCTCTCCCCCGAACTCGCGCTCCCCCCCACTCGCTCTCTCCCCCCCGCTCGCTCTCTCCCCCCCGCTCGCTTTCCCCCCCACTCGCACCCCCCACTCGCTCTCCCCCCCACTCGCTGTCTCCCCCACTCGCTCTCCTCCCCCACTCACTCTTCTCCCCCACTCGTTCTCCCCCCCACTCGCTCTCCCCCCCACTCGCTCTCCCCCCCACTCGCTCTCCCCCCACTCGCTCTCCCCCCACTCGCTCGCCCCCCCCACTCGCTCCCTCCTCCACTCGCTCTCCCCCCCCATTCGCGCTACCCCCCAACTCGCTCTCCCCCGAACTCGCGCTCCCCCCACTCGCTCTCTCCCCCCCCACTCGCTCTCTCCCCCCCCGCTCGCTCTCACCCCCCCTGCTCGCTCTCCCCCCCCACTCGCTCCCCCCCACTCGCTCTCCCCCCCACTCGCTCTCCCCCCCCACTCACTCTCCCCCCCACTCGCTCTCCTCCCCCACTCGCTCTCCCCCCCACTCGCTCTCCCCCCCACTCGCTCTCCCCCCACTCGCTCTCCCCCCACTCGCTCTCCCCCCCACTCGCTCTCCCCCCCACTCGCTCTCCCCCCCCATTCGCTCTCCCCCCCCCATTCGCTCTCCCCCGAACTTGCGCTCCCCCCCCCGCTCGCTCTCTCCCCCCCCGCTCGCTCTCTCCCCCCCCCCCCGCTCGCTCTCTCCCCCCCCCGCTCGCTCTCTCCCCCCCCGCACTCGCTCCCCCCGCACTCGCTCTCCCCCCCACTCGCTCTCCCCCCTCACTCGTTCTGTCCGACCGCACTCGCGCTCCCCCCCACTTGCTCTTCTCCCCCTGCACTCGCTCACTCCCCCCACTCGCTCTCTCCCCCACTCGCTCTCCCCCCCCCACTCGCTCTCTCCCCCACTCGCTCTCTCCCCCACTCGCTCTCTCTCCCCCACTCGCTCTCCCCCCCCCATTCCCTCTCTCCCCCCACTCGCTCTCCCCCGAACTCGCGCTCCCCCCCACTCACTCTCTCCCCCCCGCTCGCTCTCTCCCCCACTCGCTCTCCCCCCCCCACTCGCTCTCCCCCCCACTCGCTCTCCCCCCCACTCGCTCTCCCCCCCACTCGCTCTCCCCCCACTCGCTCTCCCCCCACTCGCTCTCCCCCCCACTCGCTCTCCCCCCACTCGCTCTCCCCCCCACTCGCTCTCCCCCCCCATTCGCTCTCCCCCCCACTCGCTCTCCCCCCCCCCATTCGCTCTCTCCCCCACTCGATCTCCCCACCACTCGCTCTCCCCCCCCATTCATGCTCCCCCCCAACTCGAACTCCCCCCCAACTCGCTCTCTCTCCCCCCCCTCGCTCTCCCCCCCCACTCGCTCCCACCCCCACTCGCTCTCCTCCCCCACTCGCTCTCCCCCCACTCGCTCCCCCCCCACTCGCTCTCCCCCCACTCGCTCTCCCCCCCACTCGCTCTCCCCCCCCATTCGCTCTCCCCCCCATTCGCTCTCCCCCCCCACTCGCGCTCCCCCCCACTCGCTCTCCCCCCCATTCGCTCTCCCCCCCCAACTCGCTCTCCCTCCCCCCCAACTCGCTCTCCCCCGAACTCGCGCTCCCCCCCACTCGCTCTCTCCCCCCCGCTCGCTCTCTCCCCCCGCTCGCTTTCCCCCCCACTCGCTCCCCCCACTCGCTCTCCCCCCCACTCGCTGTCTCCCCCACTCGCTCTCCTCCCCCACTCACTCTTCTCCCCCACTCGTTCTCCCCCCCACTCGCTCTCCCCCCACTCGCTCTCCCCCCCCACTCGCTCTCCCCCCACTCGCTCTCCCCCCATTCGCTCGCCCCCCCACTCGCTCCCTCCTCCACTCGCTCTCCCCCCCCATTCGCGCTACCCCCCAACTCGCTCTCCCCCCGAACTCGCGCTCCCCCCACTCGCTCTCTCCCCCCCCGCTCGCTCTCACCCCCCCCTGCTCGCTCTCCCCCCCACTCGCTCCCCCCCCACTCGCTCTCCCCCCCACTCACTCTCCCCCCCACTCCCTCTTCCTCCCCCCCACTCGCTCTCCCCCCCCACTCGCTCTCCCCCCCCACTCGCTCTCCCCCCCCACTCGCTCTCCCCCCATTCGCTCTCCCCCCCACTTGCTCTCCCCCCCCATTCGCGCTCCCCCCCCAATTCGCTCCCCCCCAACTCGCTCTCCCCCCCCCAACTCGCTCTCCCCCCAACTCGCTTTCCCCCCCAACTCGCTCTCCCCCGAACTCGTGCTCCCCCCACTCGCTCTCTCCCCCCCGCTCGCTCTCCCCCCCACTCGCTCTCCCCCACTCGCTCTCCCCCCCCCCACTCGCTCTCCCCCCCACTCGCTCTCCCCCCCACTCGCTCTCCCCCCCCACTCGCTCTCCCCCCCCCACTCGCTCTCCCCCCCACTCGCTCTCCCCCCCACTCGCTCTCCCCCCCCACTCGTTCTCCCCCCCATTCGCGCTCCCCCCCAACTCGCTCTCCCCCGAACTTGCGCTCCACCCCCCCCCACTCGCTCTCTCCCCCCCCGCTCGCTCTCTCCCCCCGCTCGCTCTCTCCCCCCCCCGCTCGCTCTCCCCCCCCACTCGCTCTCCCCCCCCACTCGCTCCCCCCCCACTCGCTCTCTCCCCCACTCGCTCTCTCCCCCACTCGCTCTCTCCCCCACTCGCTCTCCCCCCACTCGCTCTCCCCCCCCATTCCCTCTCCCCCCCACTCGCTCTAACCCCCCAACTCACTCTTCCCCCCCACTCGTTCTCCCCCCCACTCGCTCTCCCCCCACTCGCTCTCCCCCCAACTCACTCTTCCCCCCCCGCTCGCTCTCTCACCCCCCGCTCGCTCTCCCCCCCACTCGCTCCCCCCCACTCGCTCCCCCCCACTCGCTCTCCCCCCCCACTCACTCTCCCCCCCACTCGCTCTCTCCCCCACTCGCTCTCCTCCTCCACTCGCTCTCCCCCCCACTCACTCTCCCCCCCACTCGCTCTCCCCCCCCACACGCTCTCCCCCCACTCGCTCTCCCCCCACTCGCTCTCCCCCCCACTCGCTCTCCCCCCACTCGCTCTCCCCCCCCATTCGCTCTCCCCCCCACTCGCTCTCCCCCCCATTCTCTCTCTCCCCCACTCGATCTCCCCACCACTCGCTCTCCCCCCCATTCGTGCTCCCCCCAACTCGAACTCCCCCCCAACTCGCTCTCTCTCCCCCCCCTCGCTCTCCCCCCCCACTCGCTCCCACCCCCACTCGCTCTCCTCCCCCACTCGCTCTCCCCCCCACTCGCTCTCCCCCCCCACTCGCTCTCCCCCCCACTCGCTCTCCCCCCACTCGCTCTCCCCCCCCACTCGCTCTCCCCCCCACTCGCTCTCCCCCCCCATTCGCTCTCCCCCCCATTCGCTCTCCCCCGAACTTGCGCTCCCCCCCCGCTCGCTCTCTCCCCCCCCCGCTCGCTCTCTCCCCCCCCGCTCGCTCTCTCCCCCCCCGCTCGCTCTCTCCCCCCCCGCACTCTCTTCCCCCCCCACTCGCTCTCCCCCCCACTCGCTCTCCCCCTCACTCGTTCTGTCCGACCGCACTCGCGCTCCCCCCCACTTGCTCTCCCCCCCACTCGCTCTCCCCCCCCCATTCGCTCTCCCCCCCATTCGCTCTCCCCCGAACTTGCGCTCCCCCCCCGCTCGCTCTCTCCCCCCCCCGCTCGCTCTCTCCCCCCCCGCTCGCTCTCTCCCCCCCCGCTCGCTCTCTCCCCCCCCGCACTCTCTTCCCCCCCCACTCGCTCTCCCCCCCACTCGCTCTCCCCCTCACTCGTTCTGTCCGACCGCACTCGCGCTCCCCCCCACTTGCTCTTCTCCCCCTGCACTCGCTCACTCCCCCACTCGCTCTCTCCCCCACTCGCTCTCCCCCCCACTCGCTCCCCCCCCACTCGCTCTCTCCCCCACTCGCTCTCTCCCCCACTCGCTCTTCCCCCCCCATTCCCTCTCTCCCCCCCCACTCGCTCTCCCTCCACTCGCTCGCCCCCCCACTCGCTCCCTCCTCCACTCGCTCTCTCCCCCCCCATTCGCGCTCCCCCCCAACTCGCTCTCCCCCGAACTCGCGCTCCCCCCCCACTCACTCTCTCCCCCCCCGCTCGCTCTCTCCCCCACTCGCTCCCCCCCACTCGCTCCCCCCCACTCGCTCTCCCCCCACTCACTTTCCCCCCCACTCGCTCTCTCCCCCACTCGCTCTCCTCCCCCACTTGCTCTCCCCCCCCCACTCGCTCTCCCCCCCCACTCGCTCTCCCCCCCCACTCGCTCTCCCCCCCACTCGCTCTCCCCCCCCACTCGCTCTCCCCCCCACTCGCTCTCCCCCCCACTCGCTCTCCCCCCACACGCTCTCCCCCCACTCGCTCTCCCCCCCACTCGCTCTCCCCCCCCCATTCGCTCTCCCCCCCACTCGCTCTCCCCCCCCCATTCGCTCTCTCCCCCACTCGATCTCCCCACCACTCGCTCTCCCCCCCCATTCGTGCTCCCCCCCAACTCGAACTCCCCCCCAACTCGCTCTCTCCCCCCCTCGCTCTCTCCCCCACTCGCTCCCACCCCCACTCGCTCACATCCCCCACTCGCTCTCCCCCCACTCGCTCCCCCCCCACTCGCTCTCCCCCCACTCGCTCTCCCCCCCACTCGCTCTCCCCCCCCATTCGCTCTCCCCCCCCATTCGCTCTCCCCCCCCCCACTCGCGCTCCCCCCCACTCGCTCTCCCCCCCCATTCGCTCTCCCCCCCCCAACTCGCTCTCCCTCCCCCCCAACTCGCTCTCCCCCGAACTCGCGCTCCCCCCCCACTCACTCTCTCCCCCCCCGCTCGCTCTCTCCCCCACTCGCTCCCCCCCACTCGCTCCCCCCCACTCGCTCTCCCCCCACTCACTCTCCCCCCCACTCGCTCTCTCCCCCACTCGCTCTCCTCCCCCACTTGCTCTCCCCCCCCACTCGCTCTCCCCCCCACTCGCTCTCCCCCCCCCACTCGCTCTCCCCCCCCACTCGCTCTCCCCCCCACTCGCTCTCCCCCCACACGCTCTCCCCCCACTCGCTCTCCCCCCCACTCGCTCTCCCCCCCCATTCGCTCTCCCCCCCACTCGCTCTCCCCCACCCATTCGCTCTCTCCCCCACTCGATCTCCCCACCACTCGCTCTCCCCCCCCATTCGTGCTCCCCCCCAACTCGAACTCCCCCCCAACTCGCTCTCTCTCCCCCCCTCGCTCTCTCCCCCACTCGCTCCCACCCCCACTCGCTCTCATCCCCCACTCGCTCTCCCCCCACTCGCTCCCCCCCCCACTCGCTCTCCCCCCACTCGCTCTCTCCCCCACTCGCTCTCCCCCCCATTCGCTCTCCCCCCCCATTCGCTCTCCCCCCCCCACTCGCGCTCCCCCCCACTCGCTCTCCCCCCCCCATTCGCTCTCCCCCCCCCATCTCGCTCTCCCTCCCCCCCAACTCGCTCTCCCCCGAACTCGCGCTCCCCCCCACTCGCTCTCTCCCCCCCGCTCGCTCTCTCCCCCCCGCTCGCTTTCCCCCCCACTCGCTCCCCCCACTCGCTCTCCCCCCCACTCGCTGTCTCCCCCACTCGCTCTCCTCCCCCTCTCACTCTTCTCCCCCACTCGTTCTCCCCCCCCACTCGCTCTCCCCCCACTCGCTCTCCCCCCCACTCGCTCTCCCCCCACTCGCTCTCCCCCCACTCGCTCGCCCCCCCACTCGCTCCCTCCTCCACTCGCTCTCCCCCCCCATTCGCGCTACCCCCCAACTCGCTCTCCCCCGAACTCGCGCTCCCCCCACTCTCTCCCCCCCGCTCGCTCTCACCCCCCCTGCTCGCTCTCCCCCCCACTCGCTCCCCCCCCACTCGCTCTCCCCCCCACTCGCTCTCCCCCCCACTCGCTCTCCCTCCTCCCCCACTCGCTCTCCCCCCACTCGCTCTCCCCCCCCCACTCGCTCTCCCCCCCACTCGCTCTCACCCCCACTCGCTCTCCCCCCCCACTCGCTCTCCCCCCCACTCGCTCTCCCCCCCCCATTCGCTCTCCCCCCCCATTCGCTCTCCCCCGAACTTGCGTTCCCCCCCCGCTCGCTCTCTCCCCCCCCGCTCGCTCTCTCCCCCCCCCCGCTCGCTCTCTCCCCCCCCCTCGCTCTCTCCCCCCCCCCCGCACTCGCTCCCCCCCCACTCGCTCTCCTCCCCACTCGCTCTCCCCCTCACTCGTTCTGTCCGACCGCACTCGCGCTCCCCCCCACTTGCTCTTCTCCCCCTGCACTCGCTCACTCCCCCACTCGCTCTCCCCCACTCGCTCTCCCCCCCCACTCGCTCCCCCCCACTCGCTCCCTCCCCCACTCGCTCTCTCCCCCACTCGCTCTCTCCCCCACTCGCTCTCCCCCCCATTCCCTCTCTCCCCCCACTCGCTCTCCCCCCCAACTCACTCTTCCCCCCCACTCGTTCTCCCCCCCACTCGCTCTCCCTCCACTCGCTCGCCCCCCCACTCGCTCCCTGCTCCACTCGCTCTCTCCCCCCCAATTCGCGCTCCCCCCCCCAACTCGCTCTCCCCCGAACTCGCGCTCCCCCCCACTCACTCTCTCCCCCCCCGCTCGCTCTCTCCCCCACTCGCTCCCCCCCACTCGCTCCCCCCCACTCGCTCTCCCCCCACTCACTCTCCCCCCCACTCGCTCCCTCCCCCACTCGCTCTCCTACCCCACTCGCTCTCCCCCCCCACTCGCTCTCCCCCCCACTCGCTCTCCCCCCCACTCGCTCTCCCCCCCCACTCGCTCTCCCCCCACTCGCTCTCCCCCCCACTCGCTCTCCCCCCCCATTCGCTCTCCCCCCCACTCGCTCTCCCCCCCCCATTCGCTCTCTCCCCCACTCGATCTCCCCACCACTCGCTCTCCCCCCCCATTCGTGCTCCCCCCCCAACTCGAACTCCCCCCCCCAACTCGCTCTCTCTCCCCCCCCTCGCTCTCCCCCCCACTCGCTCCCACCCCCACTCGCTCTCCTCCCCCACTCGCTCTCCCCCCACTCGCTCCCCCCCCACTCGCTCTCCCCCCACTCGCTCTCCCCCCCACTCGCTCTCCCCCCCATTCGCTCTCCCCCCCCCATTCGCTCCCCCCCCCATTCGCTCTCCCCCCCCCACTCGCGCTCCCCCCACTCGCTCTCCCCCCCCCATTCGCTCTCCCCCCCCAACTCGCTCTCCCTCCCCCCCAACTCGCTCTCCCCCGAACTCGCGCTCCCCCCACTCGCTCTCTCCCCCCCGCTCGCTCTCTCCCCCCCGCTCGCTTTCCCCCCCACTCGCTCCCCCCACTCGCTCTCCCCCCCACTCGCTGTCTCCCCCACTCGCTCTCCTCCCCCACTCACTCTTCTCCCCCACTCGTTCTCCCCCCCACTCGCTCTACCCCCACTCGCTCTCCCCCCCACTCGCTCTCCCCCCACTCGCTCTCCCCCCACTCGCTCGCCCCCCCACTCGCTCCCTCCTCCACTCGCTCTCCCCCCCCCCATTCGCGCTACCCCCCAACTCGCTCTCCCCCGAACTCGCGCTCCCCCCACTCGCTCTCTCCCCCCCGCTCGCTCTCACCCCCCCTGCTCGCTCTCCCCCCCACTCGCTCCCCCCCATTCGCTCTCCCCCCCACTCGCTCTCCCCCCCACTCACTCTCCCCCCCACTCGCTCTCTCCCCCACTCGCTCTCCTCCCCCACTCGGACTCCCCCCCCCACTCGCTCTCCCCCCCACTCGCTCTCCCCCCCACTCGCTCTCCCCCCACTCGCTCTCCCTCCCACTCGCTGTCCCCCCACTCGCTCTCCCCCCACTCGCTCTCCCCCCACTCGCTCTCCCCCTCACTCTCTCTCCCCCCCATTCGCTCTCCTCCCCACTCGCTCTCCCCCCCATTCGCTCTCTCCCCCACTCGCTCTCCCCCCCCACTCGCTCCCACCCCCACTCGCTCTCCTCCCCCACTCGCTCTCCCGCCACTCGCTCTCCCCCCCCCCACTCGCTCTCCCCCCCACTCGCTCTCCCCCCCACTCGCTCTCCCCCCCCCATTCGCTCTCCCCCCCCCCATTAGCTCTCCCCCCCCCACTCGCGCTCCCCCCCACTCGCACTCCCCACCACTCGCTCTCCCCCCCATTCGCTCTCCCCCCCCAACTCGCTCTCCCTCCCCCCAACTCACTCCCCCGAACTCGCGCTCCCCCCCACTCGCTCTCTCACCCCCCGCTCGCTCTCTCCCCCCCGCTCGCTCTCCCCCCACTCACTCCCCCCCCACTCGCTCTCCCCCCCACTCGCTGTCTCCCCCACTCGCTCTCCTCCCCCACACGCTCTCCCCCCCCACTCGCTCTCCCCCCACTTGCTCTCCCCCCCCACTCGCTCTCCCCCCCCACTCGCTCTCCCCCCCACTCGCTCTCCCCCCCACTCGCTCTCCCCCCCACTCGCTCTCCCCCCCCTTCGCTCTCCCCCCCACTCGCTCCCCCCCCACTCGCTCTCCCCCCCACTCGTTCTCCCCCCCACTCGTTCTCCCCCCCCATTCGCGCTCCCCCACCAACTCACTCTCCCCTGCACTTGCGCTCCCCCCACTCGCTCTCTCCCCCCCCCGCTCGCTCTCTCCCTCCCCGCTCGCTCTCTCCCTCCCCCGCTCGCTCTCCCCCCCACTCGCTCTCCCCCCCCACTCGCTCTCCCCCTCACTCGTTCTGTCCGACCCCACTCGCGCTCCCCCCCCACTTGCTCTTCTCCCCCCGCACTCGCTCACTCCCCCACTCGCTCTCTCCCCCACTCGCTCTCCCCCCCCACTCGCTCCCCCCCACTCGCTCACCCCCCACTTGCTCTCTCCCCCACTCACTCTCTCCCCCACTCGCTCTCCCCCCCACTCCCTCATCCTCCCCCCCACTCGCTCTCACCCCCACTCGCTCTCCCCCCCCACTCGCTCTCCCCCCCCACTCGCTCTCCCCCCCCATTCGCTCTCCCCCCCACTTGCTCTCCCCCCCACTCGCTCTCCCCCCCCATTCGCGCTTCCCCCCCAACTCGCTCCCCCCCCAACTCGCTCTCCCCCCCCAACTCGCTCTCCCCCCCAACTCGCTCTCCCCACCAACTCGCTCTCCCCCGAACTCGCGCTCCCCCCACTCGCTCTCTCCCCCCCGCTCGCTCTCCCCCCCCACTCGCTCCCCCCCACTCGCTCTCCCCCCCACTCGCTCTCCCCCCCACTCGCTCTCCCCCCCCCACTCGCTCTCCCCCCCACTCGCTCTCCCCCCACTCGCTCTCCCCCCACTCGCTCTCCCCCCCCACTCGCTCTCCCCCCCCACTCGCTCTCCCCCCCACTCGTTCTCCCCCCCCATTCGCGCTCCCCCCCCAACTCGCTCTCCCCCGAACTCGCGCTCCCCCCACTCACTCTCTCCCCCCCCGCTCGCTCTCTCCCCCCCCGCTCGCTCTGCCCCCCACTCGCTCCCCCCCACTCGCTCCCCCCCCACTCGCTCTCCCCCCCCACTCACTCTCCCCCCCACTCGCTCTCTCCCCCACTCGCTCTCCTCCCCCACTCGCTCTCCCCCCCACTCGCTCTCCCCCCCACTCGCTCTCCCCCCCACTCGCTCTGCCCCCACTCGCTCTCCCCCCACTCGCTCTCCCCCCCACTCGCTCTCCCCCCACTCGCTCTCCCACCCCATTCGCTCTCCCCCCCACTCGCTCTCCCCCCCCCCATTCGCTCTCTCCCCCACTCGATCTCCCCACCACTCGCTCTCCCCCCCATTCGTGCTCCCCCCCAACTCGAACTCCCCCCCAACTCGCTCTCTCTCCCCCCCTCGCTCTCCCCCCCACTCGCTCCCACCCCCACTCGCTCTCCTCCCCCACTCGCTCTCCCCACACTCGCTCCCCCCCCCCACTCGCTCTCCCCCCGCTCGCTCTCCCCCCCACTCGCTCTCCCCCCCACTCGCTCTCACCCCCATTCACTCTCCCCCCCCCATTCGCTCTCCCCCCCCACTCGCACTCCCCCCCACTCGCTCTCCCCCCCCATTCGCTCTCCCCCCCCCAACTCGCTCTCCCTCCCCCCCAACTTGCTCTCCCCCGAACTCGCGCTCCCCCCCACTCGCTCTCTCCCCCCCGCTCGCTCTCTCCCCCCCTGCTCGCTCTCCCCCACACTCGCTCCCCCCCACTCGCTCCCCCCCACTCGCTCTCCCCCCCACTCACTCTCCCCCCCACTCGCTCTCTCCCCCACTCGCTCTCCTCCCCCACTCGCTCTCCCCCCCCACTCGCTCTCCCCCCCCCACTCGCTCTCCCCCCCACTCGCTCTCCCCCCACTCGCTCTCCCCCCACTCGCTCTCCCCCCCACTCGCTCTCCCCCTCACTCTCACTTCCCCCCCATTCGCTCTCCCCCCCACTCACTCTCCCCCCCCATTCGCTCTCTCCCCCACTCGCTCTCCCCCCCCACTCGCTCCCACCCCCACTCGCTCTCCTCCCCCACTCGCTCTCCCGCCACTCGCTCTCCCCCCCCACTCGCTCTCCCCCCCACTCGCTCTCCCCCCACTCGCTCTCCCCCCCACTCGCTCTCCCCCCCCATTCGCTCTCCCCCCCCATTAGCTCTCCCCCCCCACTCGCGCTCCCCCCCACTCGCTCTCCCCCCCCACTCGCTCTCCCCCCCCATTCGCTCTCTCCCCCCCCCAACTCGCTCTCCCTCCCCCCCAACTCGCTCTCCCCCCAACTCGCTCTCCCCCGAACTCGCGCTCCCCCCCCACTCGCTCTCTCACCCCCCGCTCGCTCTCTCCCCCCCGCTCGCTCTCCCCCCCACTCACTCCCCCCCACTCGCTCTCCCCCACTCGCTGTCTCCCCCACTCGCTCTCCTCCCCCCACTCGCTCTCCCCCCCACTCGCTCTCTCCCCCCACTCGCTCTGCCCCCCACTCGCTCTCCCCCCCACTCGCTCTCCCCCCCACTCGCTCTCCCCCCCTTCGCTCTCCCCCCCACTCGCTCCCCCCCCACTCGCTCTCCCCACCACTCGTTCTCCCCCCCACTCGTTCTCCCCCCCCCCCCATTCGCGCTCGCCCACCAACTCACTCTCCCCCGCACTTGCGCTCCCCCCCCACTCGCTCTCTCCCCCCCCGCTCGCTCTCTCCCCCCCCGCTCGCTCTCTCCCCCCCCCGCTCGCTCTCTCCCCCCCCGCTCGCTCTCCCCCCCACTCGCTCTCCCCCCCCACTCGCTCTCCCCCTCACTCGTTCTGTCCGACCCCACTCGCGCTCCCCCCCCACTTGCTCTTCTCCCCCCGCACTCGCTCACTCCCCCACTCGTTCTCCCCCCCACTCGTTCTCCCCCCCCCCATTCGCGCTCGCCCACCAACTCACTCTCCCCCGCACTTGCGCTCCCCCCCACTCGCTCTCTCCCCCCCCGCTCGCTCTCTCCCCCCCCGCTCGCTCTCTCCCCCCCCCGCTCGCTCTCTCCCCCCCCGCTCGCTCTCCCCCCCCACTCGCTCTCCCCCCCCACTCGCTCTCCCCCTCACTCGTTCTGTCCGACCCCACTCGCGCTCCCCCCCCACTTGCTCTTCTCCCCCCGCACTCGCTCACTCCCCCACTCGCTCTCTCCCCCACACGCTCTCCCCCCCCCACTCGCTCCCCCCCCACTCGCTCTCTCCCCCACTCGCTCTCTCCCCCACTCGCTCTCTCCCCCACTCGCTCTCTCCCCCACTCGCTCTCCCCCCACTCCCTCTTCCTCCCCCCCACTCGCTCTCCCCCCCCACTCGCTCTCCCCCCCCCACTCGCTCTCCCCCCCCACTCGCTCTCCCCCCCATTCGCTCTCTCCCCCACTTGCTCTCCCCCCCCATTCGCGCTCCCCCCCCAATTCGCTCCCCCCCCCAACTCGCTCTCCCCCCCCAACTCTCTCTCCCCCCCAACTCGCTTTCCCCCCCAACTCGCTCTCCCCCGAACTCCCGCTCCCCCCACTCACTCTCTCCCCCCCGCTCGCTCTCCCCCCCCACTCGCTCTCCCCCACTCGCTCTCCCCCCCCCACTCGCTCTCCCCCCTACTCGCTCTCCCCCCCCACTCGCTCTCCCCCCCACTCGCTCTCCCCCCACTCGCTCTCCCCCCCACTCGCTCTCCCCCCCACTCGCTCTCCACCCCACTCGCTCTCCCCCCCACTCGCTCTCCCCCCCACTCGCTCTCCCCCCCACTCGTTCTCCCCCCCCATTCGCGCTCCCCCCCAACTCGCTCTCCCCCGAACTTGCGCTCCCCCCCCACTCGCTCTCTCCCCCCGCTCGCTCTCTCCCCCCCGCTCGCTCTCTCCCCCCCCCGCTCGCTCTCCCCCACTCGCTCTCCCCCCCATTCGCTCCCCCCCCACTCGCTCTCTCCCCCACTCGCTCTCTCCCCCACTCGCTCTCTCCCCCACTCGCTCTCTCCCCCACTCGCTCTCCCCCCCACTCGCTCTCCCCCCCATTCCCTCTCCCCCCCACTCGCTCTCCCCCCCAACTCACTCTTCCCCCCCCACTCGTTCTCCCCCCACTCGCTCTCCCCCCACTCGCTCTCCCCCCAACTCACTCTTCCCCCCCCACTCGTTCTCCCCCCCACTCGCTCTCCCCCCACTCGCTCTCCCCCCACTCGCTCGCCCCCCCTCGCTCCCTCCTCCACTCGCTCTCCCCCCCCCAATTCACGCTCCCCCCAACTCGCTCTCCCCGAACTCGCGCTCCCCCCCACTCACTCTCTCCCCCCCCGCTCGCTCTCTCACCCCCCGCTCGCTCTCCCCCCACTCGCTCCCCCCCACTCGCTCCCCCCCACTCGCTCTCCCCCCCACTCACTCTCGCCCCCCACTCGCTCTCTCCCCCACTCGCTCTCCTCCTCCACTCGCTCTCCCCCCCACTCACTCTCCCCCCACTCGCTTTCCCCCCCCACACGCTCCCCCCCCCACTCTCTCTCCCCCCACTCGCTCTCCCCCCCACTCGCTCTCCCCCCCACTCGCTCTCCCCCCCCCATTCGCTCTCCCCCCCCACTCGCTCTCCCCCCCATTCTCTCTCTCCCCCACTCGATCTCCCCACCACTCGCTCTGTCCCCCATTCGTGCTCCCCCAACTCGAACTCCCCCCCAACTCGCTCGCTCTCCCCCCCCTCGCTCTCCCCCCCACTCGCTCCCACCCCCACTCGCTCTCCTCCCCCACTCGCTCTCCCCCCACTCGCTCTCCCCCCACTCGCTCTCCCCCCCACTCGCTCACCCCCCCACTCGCTCTCCCCCCCCATTCGCTCTCCCCCCCCATTCGCTCTCCCCCCCCACTTGCGCTCCCCCACTCGCTCTCCCCCCCCTTCGCTCTCCCCCCCCAACTCGCTCTCCCTCCCCCCAACTCGCTCTCCCCCGAACTCGCGCTCCCCCCCACTCGCTCTCTTCCCCCCCAACTCGCTCCCCCCACTCGCTCTCCCCCCCACTCGCTGTCTCCCCCACTCGCTCTCCTCCCCCACTCGCTCTCCCCCCCCACTCGCTCTGCCCCCCACTCGCTCTCCCCCCCAACTCACTCTTCCCCCCCTACTAGTTCTCGCCCCCCACTCGTTCTCCCCCCACTCGCTCTCCCCCCACTCGCTCCCTCCTCCACTCGCTCTCCCCCCCCATTCGCGCTCCCCCCCAACTCGCTCTCCCCCGAACTCGCGCTCCCCCCCACTCGCTCTCTCCCCCCCCCGCTCGCTCTCTGCCCCCCGCTCGCTCTCCCCCCCACTCGCTCCCCCCACTCGCTCTCCCCCCCACTCAATCTCCCCCCCACTCGCTCTCTCCCCCACTCGCTCTCCTCCCCCACTCGCTCTTCCCCCCCCACTCACTCTCCCCCCCACACGCTCTCCCACCCACTCGCTCTCCCCCCCACTCGCTCTCCCCCACTCGCTCTCCCCCCACTCGCTCTCCCCCCCACTCGCTCTCCCCCCCCACTCGCTCTCCCCCCCATTCGCTCTCCCCGCCACTCGCTCTCCCCCCCCATTCGCTCTCTCCCCCACTCGCTCTCCCCCCCACTCGCTCTCCCCCCAACTCGCTCTCCCCCCAACTCGCTCTCCCCCCCACGCGCTCTCCCCCCCCTCGCTCTCCCCCCCACTCGCTCCCACCCCCACTTGCTCCCACCCCCACTCGCTCTCCTCCCCCACTCGCTCTCCCCCCACTCGCTCTCCCCCCCACTCGCTCGCACCCCACTCGCTCTCCCCCCCACTCGCTCTCCCCCCCCATTCGCTCCCCCCCATTAGCTCTCCCCCCCCACTCGCGCTCCCCCCCACTCGCTCTCCCCCCACTCGCTCTCCCCCCCCATTCGCTGTCCCCCCCCCAACTCGCTCTCCCTCCCCCCAACTCGCTCTCCCCGAACTCGCGCTCCCCCCCACTCGCTCTCTCCCCCCCCGCTCGCTCAATCCCCCCCGCTCGCTCTCCCCCCCACTCACTCACCCCCACTCGCTCTCCCCCCCACTCGCTGTCTCCCCCACTCGCTCTCCTCCCCCACTCGCTCTCCTCCCCACTCGCTCTCCCCCTCACTCGCTCTGCCCCCCACTCGCTCTCCCCCCCACTCGCTCTCCCCCCCACTCGCTCTCCCCCCCTTCGCTCTCCCCCCCACTCGCTCCCCCCCCCACTCGCTCCCCCCCCACTCGCTCTCCCCCCCCACTCGCTCTCCCCCTCACTCGTTCTGTCCGACCCCACTTGCGCTCCCCCCCCACTTGCTCTTCTCCCCCCGCACTCGCTCACTCCCCCACTCGCTCTCTCCCCCACTCGCTCTCCCCCCCACTCGCTCCCCCCCCACTCGCTCCCCCCCCACTAGCTCTCTCCCCCACTAGCTCTCTCCCCCACTCGCTCTCTCCCCCACTCGCTCTCCCCCCCACTCGCTCTTCCTGCCCCCCACTCGCTCTCCCCCCCCATTCGCGCTCCCCCTCCAACTCGCTCCCCCCCCAACTCGCTCTCCCCCCCAACTCGCTCTCCCCCCAACTCGCTCTCCCCCCCCCACTCGTTCTCCCCCCACTCGCTCTCCCCCCACTCGCTCTCCCGCCACTCGCTCGCCCCCCCTCGCTCCCTCCTCCACTCGCTCTCCCCCCCCCCATTCGCGCTCCCCCCCCAACTCGCTCTCCCCGAACTCGCGCTCCCCCCCACTCGCTCTCTTCCCCCCCCGCTCGCGCTTTCCCCCCCACTCGCTCCCCCCACTCGCTCTCCCCCCACTCGCTGTCTCCCCCACTCGCTCTCCTCCCCCACTCGCTCTCCCCCCCCACTCGCTCTGCCCCCCACTCGCTCTCCCCCCCAACTCACTCTTCCCCCCCCACTCGTTCTCCCCCCACTCGCTCCCTCCTCCACTCGCTCTCCCCCCCCATTCGCGCTCCCCCCCAACTCGCTCTCCCCCGAACTCGCTCTCTCCCCCCCCGCTCGCTCTCTGCCCCCCGCTCGCTCTCCCCCCCACTCGCTCCCCCCCACTCGCTCTCCCCCCCACTCACTCTCCCCCCCACTCGCTCTCTCCCCCACTCGCTCTCCTCCCCCACTCGCTCTTCCCCCCCCACTCGCTCTCCCCCCCACACGCTCTCCCCCCCACTCGCTCTCCCCCCCACTCGCTCTCCCCCACTCGCTCTCCCCCCACACGCTCTCCTCCCCACTCGCTCTCCCCCCCACTCGCTCTCCCCCCCATTCGCTCTCCCCGCCACTCGCTCTCCCCCCCCATTCGCTCTCTCCCCCACTCGCTCTCCCCCCAACTCGCTCTCCCCCCCACTCGCTCTCCCCCCCCCTCGCTCTCCCCCCCACTCGCTCCCACCCCCTCTTGCTCTCCTCCCCCACTCGCTCTCCCCCCACTCGCTCTCCCCCCCACTCGCTCTCCCCCGAACTCGCGCTCCCCCCACTCGCTCTCTCCCCCCCCGCTCGCTCTCCCCCCCCACTCGTTCCCCCCCACTCGCTCTCCCCCCCCACTCGCTCTCCCCCCCACTCGCTCTCCCCCACTCGCTCTCCCCCCCCACTCGCTCCCCCCCCCACTCGCTCTCCCCCACTCGCTCTCCCCCCACTCGCTCTCCCCCCACTCGCTCTCCCCCCACTCGCTCTCCCCCCCACTCGCTCTCTCCCCCACTCGCTCTCCCCCCCACTCGCTCTCTCCCCCACTCGCTCTCACCCCCACTCGCTCTCCCCCCCACTCGCTCTCCCCCCCATTCGCTCTCTCCCCCACTTGCTCTCCCCCCCACTCGCTCTCCCCCCCATTCGCGCTCCCCCCCAACTCGCTCTCCCCCCCAAATCGCTCGCCCCCCCCAACTCGCTCTCCCCCCTCAACTCGATCTCCCCCGAACTCGCGCTCCCCCCACTCGCTCTCTCCCCCACCGCTCGCTCTCCCCCCCACTCGTTCCCCCCACTTGCTGTCCCCCCACTCGCTCTCCCCCCCACTCGCTCTCCCCCCCCACTCCCTTTCTCCCCCACTCACTCTTCCCCCCCACTCGCTCTCACCCCCAATCGCTCTCACCCCATTCGCTCTCTCCCCCACTCGCTCTCCCCCCACTCGCTCTCCCCCCCCATTCGCACTCTCCCCCCAACTCGCTCTCCCCCCCCCAACTCGCTCTCCCCCCCCCAACTCGCTCTCCCCCCAAACTCGCTCTCCCCCGAACTCGCGCTCTCGCCACTCGCTCTCTCCCCCCCCGCTCGCTCTCCCCCCCACTCGCTCTCACCCCCCTCGCTCTCCCCCCCACTCGCTCTCCCCCACACTCGCTCTCCCCCACTCGCTCCCCCCCCCACTCGCTCTCCCCCCCCACTCGCTCTCCCCCCCCCACTCGCTCTCCCCCCACTCGCTCTCCCCCCCCACTCGCTCTCCCCCCCACTCGTCCTCCCCCCACTCGCTCTCCCTCCCACTCCCTTTCACCCCCACTCGCTCTTCGCCGCCCACTAGCGTCCCCCCCCACGCACTCTCCCCCCCCACCTGCTCTCTCCCGCACTCGCTCTCACCCGCACTCGCTCTCCCCCCCACTCGCTCTCCCCCCTCGCTCTCCCCCCCCATTCGCTCTCACCCTCCACTCGCTCTCCCCCCACTCGCTCTCCCCCTCCACTCGCTCTCCCCCCACTCGCTCTCCCCCCACTCGCTCTCCCCCCACTCGCTCTCCCCCCCACTCGCTCTTCCCCCACTCGTTCTTCCCCCACTCGCTGGCCCCCCCACTCGCTCGTCCCCCCACTCGCTCGTCCCCCCCACTCGCTCTCCCCCCCACTCGCTCTCCCCCCCACTCGCTCTCCCCCTTCACTCTCTCTCCCCGCCACTCGCTCTCCCTCCACTCGCTCTCCCCCCACTCGCTCTCCCCCCACTAGCTCTCCCCCCACTCGCTGTCCCCCACTCACTCTTCCCCCACTCGCTCTCCCCCGCTCGCTATCCCCCCACTCGCTCACCCCCCCACTCGCTCTCCCCCCACTCGCTCTCCCCCCACTCGCTCTCCCGCCCCACTCGCTCTCCCCCCCACTCGCTCTCCCCCCCACTCGCTCTCCCCCCCACTCGCTCTCCCCACCACTCGCGCTCCCCCCCACTCGCTCTCCCCCCCCACTCGCTCTCTCCCCCCACTCGCTCTCCCCCCCACTCGCACTCCCCCACTCGTTCTCCCCCCCCACTCGCTCTCCCCCCCCACTCGCTCTGCCCCCACTTGCTCTGCCCCCACTCGCTCTCCCCCCACTCGCTCTCCCCCCCACTCGCTCTCCCCCCACTCGCTCTCCCCCCCGACTCGCTCTCCCCCCCCACTCGCCTTCCCCCCCCACTGGCTTCCCCCCCCCCACTCGCTCTCCCCCCCCACTCGCTCTCCCCCCCCACTCGCTCTCCCCCCCCACTCGCTCTCGCCCCCACTCGCTCACCCCCCACTCGCTCTCCCCCCAACTCCTTCTCTCCCCCACTCGTTCTCCCCCCAACTCGCTTACGCCCCAACTCGCTCTCCCGCCGAACTCGCTTTCCCCCCCACTCGCTCTCCCCCCCACTCGCTTTCCACCCCCACTCGCTTCCCCCCCCACTCGCTTCCCCCCCCACTCGCTTTCGCCCCCCAATCGCGCTCCCCCCCACTCGCTCTTCCCGCCCCCCGCACACTCTTCACCCGCACTCACTCTCCCCCCCCACTCGCTCTCTCCCCCACTCGCTCTCCTCCCCCACTCGCTCTCCCCCCCCCACTCGCTCTCCCCCCCACTCGCTCTCCCCCCCCACTCGCTCTCCCCCCCACTCGCTCTCCCCCCCACTCGCTCTCCCCCCACTCGCTCTCCCCCCCACTCGCTCTCCCCCCACTCGCTCTCCCCCCACTCGCTCTCCCCCCCACTCGCTCTCCCCCTCACTCGCTCTCCCCCCCCATTCGCTCTCCCCCCCACTCGCTCTCCCCCCCCATTCGCTCTCTCCCCCACTTGCTCTCCCCCCCACTCGCTCCCACCCCCACTCGCTCTCCTCCCCCACTCGCTCTCCCCCCACTCGCTCTCCCCCCCACTCGCTCTCCCCCCCATTCGCGCTCCCACCCCCAACTCGCTCTCCCACCCAACTCGCACCCCCCCACCTCCAACTCGCTCTCCCCCGAACTCGCGCTCCCCCCACTCGCTCTCTCCCCCCCCCGCTCGCTCTCCCCCCCACTCGTTCCCCCCCACTCGCTCTCCCCCCCCCACTCGCTCTCCCCCCACTCGCTCTCCCCCCACTCGCTCTCCCCCCCACTCGCTCTCCCCCCCACTCGCTCTCCCCCCACTCGCTCTCCCCCCCCACTCGCTCTCCCCCCCACTCGCTCTCCCCCCACTCGCTCTCCCCCCCACTCGCTCTCTCCCCCACTCGCTCTCTCCCCCACTCGCTCTCTCCCCCACTCGCTCTCTCCCCCACTCGCTCTCTCCCCCACTCGCTCTCCTCCCCAACTCGCTCTCCTCCCCATTTCGCTCTCTCCCCCACTCGCTCTCACCCCCACTCGCTCTCCCCCCCACTCGCTCTCCCCCCCATTCGCTCTCTCCCCCACTTGCTCTCCCCCCCACTCGCTCGCCCCCCCCAACTCGCTCTCCCCCCTCAACTCGATCTCCCCCGAACTCGCGCTCCCCCCACTCGTTCTCTCCCACCCCGCTCGCTCTCCCCCCCACTCGTTCCCCCCACTTGCTGTCCCCCCACTCGGTCTCCCCCCCACTCGCTCTCCCCCCCACTCCCTTTCTCCCCCACTCGCTCTTCCCCCCCACTCGCTCTCCCCCCACTCTCTCTCCCCCCACTCGCTCTCCCCCCACTCGCTCTCCCCCCCATTCGCTCTCTCCCCCACTCGCTCTCCCCCCACTCGCTCTCCCCCCTCATTCACCCTCTCCCCCCAACTCGCTCTCCCCCCAACTCGCTCTCCCCCCCCAACTCGCTCTCCCCCCCAACTCGCTCTCCCCCCACTCGCTCTACCCCCCACTCGCTCTCTCCCCCACTCGCTCTCTCCCCCACTCGCTCTCTCCCCCACTCGCTCTCTCCCCCACTCGCTCTCTCCCCCACTCGCTCTCTCCCCCACTCGCTCTCCTCCCCAACTCGCTCTCCTCCCCAACTCGCTCTCCTCCCCATCTCGCTCTCTCCCCCACTCGCTCTCACCCCCACTCGCTCTCCCCCCCCACTCGCTCTCCCCCCCATTCGCTCTCTCCCCCACTTGCTCTCCCCCCCACTCGCTCTCCCCCCCCATTCGCGCTCCCCCCCAACTCGCTCGCCCCCCCCAACTCGCTCTCCTCCCTCAACTCGATCTCCCCCGAACTCGCGCTCCCCCCACTCGTTCTCTCCCACCCCGCTCGCTCTCCCCCCCACTCGTTCCCCCCACTTGCTGTCCCCCCACTCGGTCTCCCCCCCACTCGCTCTCCCCCCACTCCCTTTCTCATCCACTCGCTCTTCCCCCCCACTCGCTCTCACCCCCAATCGCTCTCCCCCCACTCGCTCTCCCCCCACTCGCTCTCCCCCCCATTCGCTCTCTCCCCCACTCGCTCTCCCCCCACTCGCTCTCCCCCCCCATTCACCCTCTCCCCCCAACTCGCTCTCCCCCCAACTCGTTCTCCCCCCCAACTCGCTCTCCCCCCCAACTCGCTCTCCCCCGAACTCGCGCTCCCGCCACTCGCTCTCTCCCCCCCCGCTCGCTCTCCCCCCCCACTCGCTCTCCCCCCCACTCGCTCTCCCCCCCACTCGCTCTCCCCCACACTCGCTCTCCCCCAACTCGCTCCCCCCCCACTCGCTCTCCCCCCCCACTCGCTCTCCCCCCCACTCGCTCTCCCCCCACTCCCTTTCACCCCCACTCGCTCTTCGCCGCCCACTAGCGTCCCCCCCCACGCGCTCTCCCCCCCCACTCGCTCTTCCCCCCCACCTGCTCTCTCCCGCACTCGCTCTCACCCGCACTCGCTCTCCCCCCCACTCGCTCTCCCTCACTCGCTCTCCCCCCTCGCTCTCCCCCCCCTCGCTCTCCCCCCCCATTCGCTCTCACCCTCCACTCGTTCTCCCCCCACTCGCTCTCCCCCCACTCGCTCTCCCCCCACTCGCTCTTCCCCCACTCGTTCTTCCCCCACTCGCTGGCCCCCCCACTCGCTCGCCCCCCCCACTCGCTCGCCCCCCCACTCGCTCTCCCCCCCACTCGCTCTCCCCCCCACTCGCACTCCCCCCCCACTCGCTCTCCCCCTTCACTCGCTCTCCCCCCTACTCGCTCTGCCCCCGCCCACTCTCTCTCCCCCCCACTTGCTCTCCCCCCACTCGCTCTCCCCCCACTAGCTCTCCCCCCACTCGCTGTCCCCCACTCGCTCTTCCCCCACTCGCTCTCCCCCGCTCGCTCTCCCCCCACTCGCTCACCCCCCAACTCGCTCTCCCCCCACTCGCTCTCCCCCCACTCGCTCTCCCCCCACTTGCTCTCCCCCCCCACTCGCTCGTCCCCCCACTCGCTCTCCCCCCCCACTCGCTCTCCCCCCCCACTCGCTCTCCCCCCCACTCGCTCTCCCCCACTCGTTCTCCCCCCCACTCGCTCTCCCCCCCCACTCGCTCTGCCCCCACTAGCTCTGCCCCCACTCGCTCTCCCCCCACTCGCTCTCCCCCCACTCGCTCTCCCCCCACTCGCTCTCCCCCCACTCGCTCTCCCCCCCCACTCGCCTTCCCCCCCACTGGCTTTCCCCCCCCCACTCGCTCTCCCCCCCCACTCGCTCTCCCCCCACTCGCTCTCCCCCCCCCACTCGCTCTCCCCCCACTCGCTCTCCCCCCCCACTCGTTCTCCCCCCCACTCGTTCTCCCCCCAACTCGCTTACGCCCCAACTCGCTCTCCCGCCGAACTCGCTTTCCCCCCCACTCGCTCTCCCCCCCACTCGCTTTCCACCCCCACTCGCTTCCCCCCCCACTCGCTTTCCCCCCCCACTCGCTTTCGCCCCCCAATCGCGCTGCCCCCCACTCGCTCTTCCCGCCCCCCCACACACTCTTCACCCGCACTCACTCTCCCCCCCACTCGCTCTCTCCCCCACTCGCTCTCCTCCCCCACTCGCTCTCCCCCCCCACTCGCTCTGCCCTCCACTCGCTCTCCCCCCCACTCGCTCTCCCCCCACTCGCTCTCCCCCCCCACTCGCTCTCCCCCCACTCGCTCTCCCCCCCACTCGCTCTCCCCCTCACTCGCTCTCCCCCCCATTCGCTCTCCCCCCCACTCGCTCTCCCCCCCCATTCGCTCTCTCCCCCACTCGCTCTCCCCCCCACTCGCTCCCACCCCCACTCGCTCTCCTCCCCAACTCGCTCTCCTCCCCATTTCGCTCTCTCCCCCACTCGCTCTCACCCCCACTCGCTCTCCCCCCCACTCGCTCTCCCCCCCACTCGCTCTCCCCCCCATTCGCTCTCTCCCCCACTTGCTCTCCCCCCCACTCGCTCGCCCCCCCCAACTCGCTCTCCCCCCCTCAACTCGATCTCCCCCGAACTCGCGCTCCCCCCACTCGTTCTCTCCCACCCCGCTCGCTCTCCCCCCCACTCGTTCCCCCCACTTGCTGTCCCCCCACTCGGTCTCCCCCCCACTCGCTCTCCCCCCACTCCCTTTCTCCCCCACTCGCTCTTCCCCCCCACTCGCTCTCCCCCCACTCGCTCTCCCCCCACTCGCTCTCCCCCCACTCGCTCTCCCCCCCATTCGCTCTCTCCCCCACTCGCTCTCCCCCCACTCGCTCTCCCCCCCCCATTCACCCTCTCCCCCCAACTCGCTCTCCCCCCCAACTCGCTCTCCCCCCCCAACTCGCTCTCCCCCCCAACTCGCTCTCCCCCCACTCGCTCTACCCCCTACTCGCTCTCTCCCCCACTCGCTCTCTCCCCCACTCGCTCTCTCCCCCACTCGCTCTCTCCCCCACTCGCTCTCTCCCCCACTCGCTCTCCTCCCCAACTCGCTCTCCTCCCCAACTCGCTCTCCTCCCCATCTCGCTCTCTCCCCCACTCGCTCTCACCCCCACTCGCTCTCCCCCCCCACTCGCTCTCCCCCCCATTCGCTCTCTCCCCCACTTGCTCTCCCCCCCACTCGCTCTCCCCCCCCATTCGCGCTCCCCCCCAACTCGCTCGCCCCCCCCAACTCGCTCTCCCCCCTCAACTCGATCTCCCCCGAACTCGCGCTCCCCCCACTCGTTCTCTCCCACCCCGCTCGCTCTCCCCCCCACTCGTTCCCCCCACTTGCTGTCCCCCCACTCGGTCTCCCCCCCACTCGCTCTCCCCCCCACTCCCTTTCTCATCCACTCGCTCTTCCCCCCCACTCGCTCTCACCCCCAATCGCTCTCCCCCCACTCGCTCTCCCCCCACTCGCTCTCCCCCCCACTCGCTCTCCCCCCCATTCGCTCTCTCCCCCACTCGCTCTCCCCCCACTCGCTCTCCCCCCCCATTCACCCTCTCCCCCCAACTCGCTCTCCCCCAACTCGCTCTTCCCCCCAACTCGCTCTCCCCCCCAACTCGCTCTCCCCCGAACTCGCGCTCCCGCCACTCGCTCTCTCCCCCCCCGCTCGCTCTCCCCCCCACTCGCTCTCCCCCCCACTCGCTCTCCCCCCCACTCGCTCTCCCCCCCACTCGCTCTCCCCCACACTCGCTCTCCCCCACACTCGCTCCCCCCCCCACTCGCTCTCCCCCCCACTCGCTCTCCCCCCCCCACTCGCTCTCCCCCCCACTCGCTCTCCCCCCACTCGCTCTCCCCCCCCACTCGCTCTCCCCCCCACTCGTCCTCCCCCCACTCGCTCTCCCTCCCACTCCCTTTCACCCCCACTCGCTCTTCGCCGCCCACTAGCGTCCCCCCCCACGCGCTCTCCCCCCCCACTCGCTCTTCCCCCCCCACCTGCTCTCTCCCGCACTCGCTCTCACCCGCACTCGCTCTCCCCCCCACTCGCTCTCCCTCACTCGCTCTCCCCCCTCGCTCTCCCCCCCTCGCTCTCCCCCCCCATTCGCTCTCACCCCTCCACTCGCTCTCCCCCCACTCGCTCTCCCCCCACTCGCTCTCCCCCCACTCGCTCTTCCCCCACTCGTTCTTCCCCCACTCGCTGGCCCCCCCACTCGCTCGCCCCCCCCACTCGCTCGCCCCCCCACTCGCTCTCCCCCCCACTCGCTCTCCCCCCCACTCGCTCTCCCCCCCCACTCGCTCTCCCCCCCCCACTCGCTCTCCCCCTTCACTCGCTCTCCCCCCTACTCGCTCTGCCCCCGCCCACTCTCTCTCCCCCCCACTTGCTCTCCCCCCACTCGCTCTCCCCCCACTAGCTCTCCCCCCACTCGCTGTCCCCCACTCGCTCTTCCCCCACTCGCTCTCCCCCGCTCGCTCTCCCCCCACTCGCTCACCCCCCCACTCGCTCTCCCCCCACTCGCTCTCCCCCCACTCGCTCTCCCCCCCCACTCGCTCGGCCCCCCACTCGGTCTCCCCCCCCACTCGCTCTCCCCCCCCACTCGCTCTCCCCCCCCCACTCGCTCTCCCCCCCACTCGCTCTCCCCCCCACTCCGCTCTCCCCCCCACTCGCTCTCCCCACCACTCGCTCTCCCCCCCACTCGCTCTCCCCCCCACTCGCTCTCCCCCCCCACTTGCTCTCCCCCACTCGTTCTCCCCCCCACTCGCTCTCCCCCCCCACTCGCTCTGCCCCACTAGCTCTGCCCCCACTCGCTCTCCCCCCACTCGCTCTCCCCCCACTCGCTCTCCCCCCCACTCGCTCTCCCCCCCACTCGCCTTCCCCCCCACTGGCTTTCCCCCCCCCACTCGCTCTCCTCCCCCACTCGCTCTCCACCCCACTCGCTCTCCCCCCCCCACTCGCTCTCCCCCCCACTCGCTCTCCCCCCCACTCGTTCTCCCCCCCACTCGTTCTCCCCCCAACTCGCTTACGCCCCAACTCGCTCTCCCCGCCGAACTCGCTTTCCCCCCCACTCGCTCTCCCCCCCACTCGCTTTCCACCCCCACTCGCTTCCCCCCCCCACTCGCTTTCCCCCCCCACTCGCTTTCGCCCCCCAATCGCGCTCCCCCCCACTCGCTCTTCCCGCCCCCCCACACACTCTTCACCCGCACTCACTCTCCCCCCCACTCGCTCTCTCCCCCACTCGCTCTCCTCCCCCACTCGCTCTCCCCCCCCACTCGCTCTCCCCTCCACTCGCTCTCCCCCCCACTCGCTCTCCCCCCACTCGCTCTCCCCCCCCACTCGCTCTCCCCCCCACTCGCTCTCCCCCCCCACTCGCTCTCCCCCCTCACTCGCTCTCCCCCCCCTTTCGCTCTCCCCCCCACTCGCTCTCCCCCCACTTGCTCTCCCCCCCCACTCGCTCGTCCCCCCACTCGCTCTCCCCCCCACTCGCTCTCCCCCCCCACTCGCTCTCCCCCCCCACTCGCTCTCCCCCACTCGTTCTCCCCCCCACTCGCTCTCCCCCCCCACTCGCTCTGCCCCCACTAGCTCTGCCCCCACTCGCTCTCCCCCCACTCGCTCTCCCCCCACTCGCTCTCCCCCCACTCGCTCTCCCCCCACTCGCTCTCCCCCCCACTCGCCTTCCCCCCCACTGGCTTTCCCCCCCCCACTCGCTCTCCCCCCCCACTCGCTCTCCCCCCACTCGCTCTCCCCCCCCCCACTCGCTCTCCCCCCACTCGCTCTCCCCCCCACTCGTTCTCCCCCCCACTCGTTCTCCCCCCAACTCGCTTACGCCCCAACTCGCTCTCCCGCCGAACTCGCTTTCCCCCCCACTCGCTCTCCCCCCCACTCGCTTTCCACCCCCACTCGCTTCCCCCCCCCACTCGCTTTCCCCCCCCCACTCGCTTTCGCCCCCCAATCGCGCTGCCCCCCACTCGCTCTTCCCGCCCCCCCACACACTCTTCACCCGCACTCACTCTCCCCCCCACTCGCTCTCTCCCCCACTCGCTCTCCTCCCCCACTCGCTCTCCCCCCCCACTCGCTCTGCCCTCCACTCGCTCTCCCCCCCACTCGCTCTCCCCCCACTCGCTCTCCCCCCCACTCGCTCTCCCCCCACTCGCTCTCCCCCCCACTCGCTCTCCCCCCTCACTCGCTCCTCCCCCCCATTCGCTCTCCCCCCCACTCGCTCTCCCCCCCCATTCGCTCTCTCCCCCACTCGCTCTCCCCCCCACTCGCTCCCACCCCCACTCGCTCTCCTCCCCAACTCGCTCTCCTCCCCATTTCGCTCTCTCCCCCACTCGCTCTCACCCCCACTCGCTCTCCCCCCCACTCGCTCTCCCCCCCACTCGCTCTCCCCCCCATTCGCTCTCTCCCCCACTTGCTCTCCCCCCCACTCGCTCGCCCCCCCCAACTCGCTCTCCCCCCTCAACTCGATCTCCCCCGAACTCGCGCTCCCCCCACTCGTTCTCTCCCACCCCGCTCGCTCTCCCCCCCCACTCGTTCCCCCCCACTTGCTGTCCCCCCACTCGGTCTCCCCCCCACTCGCTCTCCCCCCACTCCCTTTCTCCCCCACTCGCTCTTCCCCCCCACTCGCTCTCCCCCCACTCGCTCTCCCCCCACTCGCTCTCCCCCCACTCGCTCTCCCCCCCATTCGCTCTCATCCCCCCCCCCCCACTCGCTCTCCCCCCCACTCGCTCTCCCCCCCCATTCACCCTCTCCCCCCAACTCGCTCTCCCCCAACTCGCTCTCCCCCCCCAACTCGCTCTCCCCCCCAACTCGCTCTCCCCCCCACTCGCTCTACCCCCTACTCGCTCTCTCCCCCACTCGCTCTCTCCCCCACTCGCTCTCTCCCCCACTCGCTCTCTCCCCCACTCGCTCTCTCCCCCACTCGCTCTCCTCCCCAACTCGCTCTCCTCCCCAACTCGCTCTCTCCCCCACTCGCTCTCACCCCCACTCGCTCTCCCCCCCCCACTCGCTCTCCCCCCCATTCGCTCTCTCCCCCACTTGCTCTCCCCCCACTCGCTCTCCCCCCCCATTCGCGCTCCCCCCCAACTCGCTCGCCCCCCCCCAACTCGCTCTCCCCCCTCAACTCGATCTCCCCCGAACTCGCCGCTCCCCCCACTCGTTCTCTCCCACCCCGCTCGCTCTCCCCCCCACTCGTTCCCCCCACTTGCTGTCCCCCCACTCGGTCTCCCCCCCACTCGCTCTCCCCCCCACTCCCTTTCTCATCCACTCGCTCTTCCCCCCACTCGCTCTCACCCCCAATCGCTCTCCCCCCACTCGCTCTCCCCCCCACTCGCTCTCCCCCCACTCGCTCTCCCCCCCATTCGCTCTCTCCCCCACTCGCTCTCCCCCCACTCGCTCTCCCCCCCCATTCACCCTCTCCCCCCAACTCGCTCTCCCCCAACTCGCTCTTCCCCCCAACTCGCTCTCCCCCCCAACTCGCTCTCCCCCGAACTCGCGCTCCCGCCACTCGCTCTCTCCCCCCCCCGCTCGCTCTCCCCCCCCACTCGCTCTCCCCCCCCACTCGCTCTCCCCCCCACTCGCTCTCCCCCCCACTCGCTCTCCCCCACACTCGCTCTCCCCCCACACTCGCTCCCCCCCCCACTCGCTCTCCCCCCCACTCGCTCTCCCCCCCCCACTCGCTCTCCCCCCCACTCGCTCTCCCCCCACTCGCTCTCCCCCCCCCACTCGCTCTCCCCCCCACTCGTCCTCCCCCCACTCGCTCTCCCTCCCACTCCCTTTCACCCCCACTCGCTCTTCGCCGCCCACTAGCGTCCCCCCCCCACGCGCTCTCCCCCCCCCACTCGCTCTTCCCCCCCCACCTGCTCTCTCCCGCACTCGCTCTCACCCGCACTCGCTCTCCCCCCCCACTCGCTCTCCCTCACTCGCTCTCCCCCCCTCGCTCTCCCCCCCCTCGCTCTCCCCCCCCATTCGCTCTCACCCTCCACTCGCTCTCCCCCCACTCGCTCTCCCCCCACTCGCTCTCCCCCCACTCGCTCTTCCCCCACTCGTTCTTCCCCCACTCGCTGGCCCCCCCACTCGCTCGCCCCCCCACTCGCTCGCCCCCCCACTCGCTCTCCCCCCCACTCGCTCTCCCCCCCACTCGCTCTCCCCCCCACTCGCTCTCCCCCCCCCACTCGCTCTCCCCCTTCACTCGCTCTCCCCCCTACTCGCTCTGCCCCCGCCCACTCTCTCTCCCCCCCACTTGCTCTCCCCCCACTCGCTCTCCCCCCACTAGCTCTCCCCCACTCGCTGTCCCCCACTCGCTCTTCCCCCACTCGCTCTCCCCCGCTCGCTCTCCCCCCCACTCGCTCACACCCCCCACTCGCTCTCCCCCCACTCGCTCTCCCCCACTCGCTCTCCCCCCCACTCGCTCGGCCCCCCACTCGGTCTCCCCCCCCACTCGCTCTCCCCCCCACTCGCTCTCCCCCCCCCACTCGCTCTCCCCCCCACTCGCTCTCCCCCCCCACTCGCTCTCCCCCCCCACTCGCTCTCCCCACCACTCGCTCTCCCCCCCACTCGCTCTCCCCCCCACTCGCTCTCCCCCCCACTTGCTCTCCCCCACTCGTTCTCCCCCCCACTCGCTCTCCCCCCCCACTCGCTCTGCCCCCACTAGCTCTGCCCCCACTCGCTCTCCCCCACTCGCTCTCCCCCACTCGCTCTCCCCCCCACTCGCTCTCCCCCCCCACTCGCCTTCCCCCCCCACTGGCTTTCCCCCCCCCCACTCGCTCTCCTCCCCCACTCGCTCTCCACCCCACTCGCTCTCCCCCCCCCCCACTCGCTCTCCCCCCCACTCGCTCTCCCCCCCACTCGTTCTCCCCCCACTCGTTCTCCCCCCAACTCGCTTACGCCCCAACTCGCTCTCCCGCCGAACTCGCTTTCCCCCCCACTCGCTCTCCCCCCCACTCGCTTTCCACCCCACTCGCTTCCCCCCCCACTCGCTTTCCCCCCCCACTCGCTTTCGCCCCCCAATCGCGCTCCCCCCCACTCGCTCTTCCCGCCCCCCCACACACTCTTCACCCGCACTCACTCTCCCCCCCACTCGCTCTCTCCCCCACTCGCTCTCCTCCCCCACTCGCTCTCCCCCCCCACTCGCTCTCCCCTCCACTCGCTCTCCCCCCCACTCGCTCTCCCCCCACTCGCTCTCCCCCCCCACTCGCTCTCCCCCCACTCGCTCTCCCCCCCCACTCGCTCTCCCCCTCACTCGCTCTCCCCCCCTTTCGCTCTCCCCCCCCACTCGCTCTCCCCCCCCATTCGCTCTCTCCCCCACTCGCTCTCCCCCCCACTCGCTCCCACCCCCACTCGCTCTCCTCCCCCACTTGCTCTCCCCCCACTCGCTCTCCCCCCCCACTCGCTCTCCCCCCCACTCGCTCTCCCCCCACTCGCTCTCCCCCCACTCGCTCTCCCCCCACTCGCTCTCCCCCCCCACTCGCTCTCCCCCCCCATTCGCTCTCCCCCCCATTAGCTCTCCACCCCCCCACTCGCGCTCCCCCCCACTCGCTCTCCCCCCCCACTCGCTCTCCTCCCCCATTCGCTCTCCCCCCCCCAACTCGCTCTCCCTCCCCCCCAACTCGCTCTCCCCCGAACTCGCGCTCCCCCCCACTCGCTCTCTCCCCCCCCGCTCGCTCTCTCCCCCCCCCGCTCGCTCTCCCCCCCACTCACTCCCCCCCACTCGCTCTCCCCCCCCACTCGCTGTCTCCCCCACTCGCTCTCCTCCCCCACTCGCTCTCCCCCCCCACTCGCTCTCCCCCCCCACTCGCTCTGCCCCCCACTCGCTCTCCCCCCCCCCACTCGCTCTCCCCCCCACTCGCTCTCCCCCCACTCGCTCTCCCCCCCTTCGCTCTCCCCCCCACTCGCTCCCCCCCCACTCGCTCTCCCCCCCACTCGTTCTCCCCCCACTCGTTCTCCCCCCCATTCGCGCTCCCCCACCAACTCACTCTCCCCCGCACTTGCGCTCCCCCCACTCGCTCTCTTCCCCCCCCGCTCGCTCTCTCCCCCCCGCTCGCTCTCTCCCCCCCCGCTCGCTCTCCCCCCACTCGCTCTCCCCCCCCCACTCGCTCTCCCCCTCACTCGTTCTGTCCAACCCCACTCGCGCTCCCCCCCCACTTGCTCTTCTCATCCCGCACTCGCTCACCTCCCCCACTCGCTCTCTCCCCCACTCGCTCTCCCCCCCACTCGCTCCCCCCCTCACTCGCTCCCCCTCCACTCGCTCTCTCCCCCACTCGCTCTCTCTCCCCCACTCGCTCGCTCCACCACTCGCTCTCCCCCCCACTCCCTCTTCCTCCCCCCACTCGCTCTCTCCCCCACTCGCTCTCCCCCCCCACTTGCCTCTCCCCCCCCACTTGCTCTCCCCCCCATTCGCTCTCCCCCCCACTTGCTCTCTCCCCCACTCGCTCTCCCCCCATTCGCGCTCCCCCCCCCCAACTCGCTCCCCCCCAACTCGCTCTCCCCCCCCAACTCGCTCTCCCCCCCAACTCGCTCTCCCCCCCAACTCGCTCTCCCCCCCAACTCGCTCTCCCCCTCAGTCGTTCTGTCCGACCCCACTCGCGCTCCCCCCCACTTGCTCTTCTCCCCCCGCACTCGCTCACTCCCCCACTCGCTCTCCCCCCCACTCGCTCGTCCCCCACTCGCTCTCCCCCCCCCACTCGCTCTCCCCCTTCACTCGCTCTCCCCCCTACTCGCTCTGCCCCCGCCCACTCTCTCTCCCCCCCACTTGCTCTCCCCCCACTCGCTCTCCCCCCACTAGCTCTCCCCCCACTCGCTGTCCCCCACTCGCTCTTCCCCCACTCGCTCTCCCCCGCTCGCTCTCCCCCCCACTCGCTCACCCCCCCACTCGCTCTCCCCCCACTCGCTCTCCCCCCACTCGCTCTCCCCCCACTCGCTCTCCCCCCCCACTCGCTCGTCCCCCCACTCGCTCTCCCCCCCCACTCGCTCTCCCCCCCACTCGCTCTCCCCCCACTCGCTCTCCCCCCCACTCGCTCTCCCCCCCCACTCGCTCTCCCCCCACTCGCTCTCCCCCCCACTCGCTCTCCCCCCCACTCGCTCTCCCCCACTCGTTCTCCCCCCACTCGCTCTCCCCCCCACTCGCTCTCCCCCACTCGTTCTCCCCCCCCACTCGCTATCCCCCCCCACTCGCTCTGCCCCCACTCGCTCTCCCCCCCACTCGCTCTCCCCCCCACTCGCTCTCCCCCCACTCGCTCTCCCCCCGACTCGCTCTCCCCCCCACTCGCCTTCCCCCCCACTGGCTTTCCCCCCCCCACTCGCTCTCCCCCCCCACTCGCTCTCCCCCCCCACTCGCTCTCCCCCCCCACTCGCTCTCCCCCCCACTCGCTCTCCCCCCCACTCGTTCTCCCCCACTCGTTCTCCCCCCAACTCGCTTTCCCCCCCACTCGCTCTCCCCCCACTCGCTTTCCACCCCCACTCGCTTCCCCCCCACTCGCTTTCCCCCCCCACTCGCTTTCGCCCCCCAATCGCGCTCCCCCCCACTCGCTCTTCCCGCCCCCCCACACACTCTTCACCCGCACTCACTCTCCCCCCCACTCGCTCTCTCCCCCACTCGCTCTCCTCCCCCCACTCGCTCTCCCCCCCCCACTCGCTCTCCCCTCCACTCGCTCTCCCCCCCACTCGCTCTCCCCCACTCGCTCTCCCCCCCCACTCGCTCTCCCCCCACTCGCTCTCCCCCCCACTCGCTCTCCCCCTCACTCGCTCTCCCCCCCATTCGCTCTCCCCCCCACTCGCTCTCCCCCCCCCATTCGCTCTCTCCCCCACTCGCTCTCCCCCCCACTCGCTCCCACCCCCACTCGCTCTCCTCCCCCACTCGCTCTCCCCCCACTCGCTCTCCCCCCCCACTCGCTCTCCCCCCCACTCGCTCTCCCCCCCACTCGCTCTCCCCCCACTCGCTCTCCCCCCACTCGCTCTCCCCCCCCCACTCGCTCTCCCCCCCCACTCGCTCTCCCCCCCCATTCGCTCTCCCCCCCCCATTAGCTCTCCACCCCCCCACTCGCGCTCCCCCCCACTCGCTCTCCCCCCCCACTCGCTCTCCTCCCCCCATTCGCTCTCCCCCCCCCCAACTCGCTCTCCCTCCCCCCCAACTCGCTCTCCCCCGAACTCGCGCTCCCCCCCACTCGCTCTTTCCCCCCCCCGCTCGCTCTCTCCCCCCCGCTCGCTCTCCCCCCCACTCACTCCCCCCCACTCGCTCTCCCCCCCCACTCGCTGTCTCCCCCACTCGCTCTCCTCCCCCACTCGCTCTCCCCCCCCCACTCGCTCTCCCCCCCCACTCGCTCTGCCCCCCACTCGCTCTCCCCCCCCCCACTCGCTCTCCCCCCCACTCGCTCCCCCCCCACCTCGCTCTCCCCCCCTTCGCTCTCCCCCCCACTCGCTCCCCCCCCCACTCGCTCTCCCCCCCACTCGTTCCCCCCCACTCGTTCTCCCCCCCCATTCGCGCTCCCCCACCAACTCACTCTCCCCCGCACTTGCGCTCCCCCCCCACTCGCTCTCTCCCCCCCCGCTCGCTCTCTCCCCCCCCGCTCGCTCTCTCCCCCCCCGCTCGCTCTCCCCCCCCACTCGCTCTCCCCCTCACTCGTTCTGTCCGACCCCACTCGCGCTCCCCCCCACTTGCTCTTCTCATCCCGCACTCGCTCACTCCTCCCCAACTCGCTCTCTCCCCCACTCGCTCTCCCCCCCACTTGCTCCCCCCCCACTTGCTCCCCCCCCACTCGCTCCCCCCCCCACTCGCTCTCTCCCCCACTCGCTCTCTCCCCCACTCGCTCTCTCCACCACTCGCTCTCCCCCCCACTCCCACTTCCTCCCCCCCACTCGCTCTCTCCCCCACTCGCTCTCCCCCCCCACTTGCTCTCCCCCCCCCACTTGCTCTCCCCCCCATTCGCTCTCCCCCCCACTTGCTCTCCCCCCCACTCGCTCTCCCCCCCCATTCGCGCTCCCCCCCCAACTCGCTCCCCCCCCAACTCGCTCTCCCCCCCCAACTCGCTCTCCCCCCCAACTCGCTCTCCCCCCCATCTCGCTCTCCCCCCCCAACTCGCTCTCCCCCGAACTCGCGCTCCCCCCACTAGCTCTCTCCCCCCCGCTCGCTCTCCCCCCCCGCTCGCTCTCCCCCCCACTCGCTCCCCCCCACTCGCTCTCCCCCCCACTCGCTCCCCCCCCACTCGCTCTCCCCCCCACTCGCTCTCCCCCCACTCGCTCTCCCCCCCCACTCGCTCTCCCCCCACTCGCTCTCCCCCCACTCGCTCTCCCCCCACTCGCTCTCCCCCCCACTCGCTCTCCCCCCACTCGCTCTCCCCCCCACTCGCTCTCCCCCCCACTCGTTCTCCCCCCCCCATTCGCGCTCCCCCCAACTCGCTCTCCCCCGAACTTGCGCTCCCCCCCCACTCGCTCTCTCCCCCCCCCGCTCGCTCTCTCCCCCCCCGCTCGCTCTCTCCCCCCCCGCTCGCTCTCCCCCCCACTCGCTCTCCCCCCCCCACTCGCTCTCCCCCTCACTCGTTCTGTCCGACCCCACTCGCGCTCCCCCCCCCCACTTGCTCTTCTCCCCCCGCACTCGCTCACTCCCCCACTCGCTCTCTCCCCCACTCGCTCTCCCCCCCCACTCGCTCCCCCCCACTCGCTCCCCCCCACTCGCTCTCTCCCCCACTCGCTCTCTCCCCCACTCGCTCTCCCCCCCACTCGCTCTCCCCCCCCATTCCCTATCCCCCCCCACTCGCTCTCCCCCCCAACTCACTCTTCCCCCCCCACTCGTTCTCCCCCCCCACTCGCTCTCCCCCCACTCGCTCGCCCCCCCACTCGCTCCCTCCTCCACTCGCTCTCCCCCCCCCATTCGCGCTCCCCCCCCCAACTTGCTCTCCCCGAACTCGCGCTCCCCCCCCACTCACTCTCTCCCCCCCGCTCGCTCTCTCACCCCCCGCTCGCTCTCCCCCCCACTCGCTCCCCCCCACTCGCTCTCCCCCCCACTCACTCTCCCCCCCATTCGCTCTCTCCCCCCACTCGCTCTCCTCCCCCACTCGCTCTCCCCCCCACTCGCTCTCCCCCCACTCGCTCTCCCCCCCACTCGCTCTCCCCCCCACTCGCTCTCCCCCCACTCGCTCTCCCCCCCCATTCGCTCTCCCCCCCCACTCGCTCTCCCCCCCCATTCGCTCTCTCCCCCACTCGATCTCCCCACCACTCGATCTCCCCCCCATTCGTGCTCCCCCCAACTCGAACTCCCCCCCCAACTCGCTCTCTCTCCCCCCCCTCGCTCTCCCCCCACTCGCTCCCACCCCCACTTGCTCTCCTCCCCCACTCGCTCTCCCCCCACTCGCTCTCCCCCCCCCACTCGCTCCCCCACTCGCTCTCCCCCCCACTCGCTGTCTCCCCCACTCGCTCTCCTCCCCCACTCGCTCTCCCCCCCCCACTCGCTCTGCCCCCCACTCGCTCTTCCCCCCCAACTCGCTCTTCCCCCCCCACTCGTTCTCCCCCCCACTCGCTCTCCCCCCACTCGCTCGCCCCCCCACTCGCTCCCTCCTCCACTCGCTCTCCCCCCCCCATTCGCGCTCCCCCCCCCCCAACTCGCTCTCCCCCGAACTCGCGCTCCCCCCCCACTCGCTCTCTCCCCCCCCCACTCCCTCTCTCCCCCCCCGCTCGCTCTCTCCCCCCCCGCTCGCTCTCCCCCCCACTCGCTCCCCCCCCTCGCTCCCCCCCCCTCGCTCCCCCCCACTCGCTCTCCCCCCCACTCACTCTCCCCCCCACTCGCTCTCCCCCCACTCGCTCTCCCCCCCCCACTCGCTCTCCCCCCCACTCGCTCTCCCCCCACTCGCTCTCCCCCCACTCGCTCTCCCCCCCCATTCGCTCTCCCCCCCCTCCCCCCACTCGCTCTCCCCCCCCCACTCGCTCTCCCCCCCACTCGCTCTCCCCCCACTCGCTCTCCCCCCACTCGCTCTCCCCCCCCATTCGCTCTCCCCCCCCCATTCGCTCTCCCCCCCCACTCGCGCTCCCCCCCACTCGCTCTCCCCCCCATTCGCTCTCCCCCCCCAACTCGCTCTCCCTCCCCCCAACTCGCTCTCCCCCGAACTCGCGCTCCCCCACTCGCTCTCTTCCCCCCCCGCTCGCTCTCTCCCCCCCGCTCGCTTTCCCCCCCACTCGCTCCCCCACTCGCTCTCCCCCCCCCACTCGCTGTCTCCCCCACTCGCTCTCCTCCCCACTCGCTCTCCCCCCCCCACTCGCTCTGCCCCCCACTCGCTCTTCCCCCCAACTCGCTCTTCCCCCCCACTCGTTCTCCCCCCCACTCGTTCTCCCCCCCACTCGCTCTCCCCCCACTCGCTCGCCCCCCCCACTCGCTCCCTCCTCCATTCGCTCTCCCCCCCCATTCGCGCTCCCCCCCAACTCGCTCTCCCCCGAACTCGCGCTCCCCCCCGCTCGCTCTCTCCCACCCACTCCCTCTCTCCCCCCCCCGCTCGCTCTCTCCCCCCTGCTCGCTCTCCCCCCCACTCGCTCCCCCCCTCGCTTCTCCCCCCTCGCTCCCCCCACTCGCTCTCCCCCCCACTCGCTCTGCCCCCCACTCGCACTCCCCCCCCACTCGCTCTCCCCCCCCACTCGCTCTCCCCCCTTTGGCTCTCCCCCCCACTCGCTCCCCCCCCACTCGCTCTCCCCCCCCACTCGTTCTCCCGCCACTCGTTCTCCCCCCCCATTCGCGCTCCCCCACCAACTCACTCTCCCCCGCACTTGCGCTCCCCCCCACTCGCTCTCTCCCCCCCCGCTAGATCTCTCCCCCCCCCCGCTCGCTCTCTCCCCCCCCGCTCGCTCTCCCCCCCACTCGCTCTCCCCCCCCACTCGCTCTCCCCCTCAGTCGTTCTGTCCGACCCCACTCGCGCTCCCCCCCACTTGCTCTTCTCCCCCGCACTCGCTCACTCCCCCACTCGCTCTCCCCCCCCACTCGCTCTCCCCCCCCCACTCGCTCTCCCCCCCACTCGCTCCCGCCCCACTCGCTCTCTCCCCCACTCGCTCTCTCCCCCACTCGCTCTCTCCCCCACTCGCTCTCCCCCCCACTCCCTCTTCCTCCCCCCCACTCGCTCTCCCCCCCCATTCGCGCTCCCCCCCCAACTCGCTCCCCCCCCCCAACTCGCTCTCCCCCCCCATCTCGCTCTCCCCCCCCTACTCGCTCTCCCCCCCAACTCGCTCTCCCCCGAACTCGCGCTCCCCCCACTCGCTCTCTCCCCCCCGCTCGCTCTCCCCCCACTCACTACCCCCCACTCGCTCTCCCCCCCACTCGCTCTCCCCCCCACTTGCTCTCCCCCCCACTCGCTCTCCCCCCACTCGCTCTCCCCCCACTCGCTCTCCCCCCCCCACTCGCTCCCCCCCCACTCGCTCTCCCCCTCACTCGCTCTCCCCCCCACTCGCTCTCCCCCCCACTCGCTCTCCCCCCACCCGCTCTCCCCCCCCACTCGCCTCTCTCCCCCCACTCGCTCTCTCCCCCACTCGCTCTCTCCCCCACTCGCTCTCTCCCCACTCGTTCTCTCCCCCACTCGCTCTCTCCCCCACTCGCTCTCCCCCCCCACTCGCTCTCCCCCCATTCGTGCTCCCCCCCAACTCGAACTCCCCCCCAACTCGCTCTCTCTCCCCCCCCTCGCTCTCCCCCCACTCGTCTCTCTCCCCCACTCGCTCTCCCCCCCCACTCGCTCTCCCCCCCACTCGCTCTCCCCCCCACTCGCTCTCCCCCCCCACTCGCTCTCCCCCACTCGCTCTCCCCCCCACTCGCTCTCCCCCCCACTCGCTCTCCCCCCCACTCGCTCTCCCCCCCATTCGCTCTCTCCCCCACTCGCTCTCCCCCCCACTCGCTCTCCCCCCCGCCATTCGCGCTCTCCCCCCACTCGCTCCCCCCCAACTCGCTCTCCCCCGAACTCGCGCTCCCGCCACTCGCTCTCTCCCCCCCCGCTCGCTCTCCCCCCCACTCGCTCTCCCCCCCACTCGCTCTCCCCCCCACTCGCTCTCACCCACACTCGCTCTGCCCCCACTCGCTCTCCCCTCACTCGCTCTCCCCCCACTCGCTCTCCCCCACTCGCTCTCCCCCCGACTCGCTCTCCCCCCCCACTCGCCTTCCCCCCCACTGGCTTTCCCCCCCCCCACTCGCTCTCCCCCCCCACTCGCTCTCGCCCCCCACTCGCTCTCCCCCCCCCACTCGCTCTCCCCCCCCACTCGCTCTCCCCCCCACTCGCTCTCGCCCCCACTCGCTCTCCCCCCACTCGCTCTCCCCCCCACTCGCTCTGCCCCCCCACTCGCTCTCCCCCCCACTCGCCCTCCTCCCCAACTCGCTCTCCCCCCCCACTCGCTCTCCCCCCCCACTCGCTCTCCCCCCACTCGCTCTCCCCCCCACTCGCTCTCCCCCCCCCACTCGCTCTCCCCCCCAGTCGCTCTCCCCCCACCCTCTCTCCCCCCCACTTGCTCGTCCCCCCACTTGCTCGTCCCCCCACTCGCTCGTCCCCCCACTCGCTCGTCCCCCCACTCGCTCGTCCCCCCACTCGCTCTCCCCCCCCACTCGATCTCCCCCCCCACTCGCTCTCCCCCCCCCCCACTCGCTCTCGCCCCCACTCGCTCTCCCCCCCACTCGCTCTCCCCCCCACTCGCTCTCCCCCCCCCACTTGCTCTCCCCCCACTCGCTCTCCCCCCACTCGCTCCCCCCCTACTCGCTCCCCCCCCACTCGCTCTCCCCCCCCACTCGCTCTCCCCCCCCACTCTCGCTCTCCCCCCACTCGCTCTCCCCCCACTCGCTCTCCCCCCACTCGCTCCTCCCCACTCGCTCTCCCCCCCAATCGCGCTCCCCCCCACTCGCTCTCCCCCCCCACTCGCTCTCCCCCCCCACTCGTTCTCGCCCCCCCCACTCGCTCTCCCCCCCCCACTCGTTCTCGCCCCCCACTCGCTCTCCCCCCCACTCGCTCCCCCCCCATTCGCTCTCCCCCCCACTCGTGCTCCCCCCCACTCGCTCTCCCCCCCACTCGCTCTCCCCCCCCACTCGCCCTCCTCCCCAACTCGCTCTCCCCCCCACACGCTCGCCCCCCCACTCGCTCTCCCCCCCACTGGTCCTCCCCCCTCTCGCTCTCCCCCCCACTGGTCCTCCCCCCTCTCGCTCTCCCCCCCAACTCACTCCTCCCCCCCCACTCGCTCTCCCCCCCACTCGCTCTCCCCCCCACTCGCCCTCCTCCCCAACTCGCTCTCCCCCCCCCCACTCGCTCTCCCCCCCACTCGCTCTCCCCCCCCACTCGCTCTCCCCCCCACTCGCTCTCCCCCCCCACTCGCTGGCCCCCCACTCGCTCGTCCCCCCACTCGCTCTCTCCCCCGCTCGCTCTCCCCCCCACTCGCTCTCCCCCCCACTCGCTCCCCCCCTACTCGCTCCCCCCCCACTCGCTCTCCCCCCCCACTCGCTCTCCCCCCACACTCGCTCTCCCCCCACTCGCTCTCCCCCCACTCGCTCTCCCCCCACTCGCTCTCCCCTCACTCGCTCTTCCCCCACTCTCTCTCCGCCCGCTCGCTCTCCCCCCACTCGGTCACCCCCCCACTCGCTCTCCCCCCACTCGCTCTCCCCCCCAGTCGCTCGTCCCCCCACTCGCTCGTCCCCCCACTAGCTCGTCCCCCCACTCGCTCTCCCCCCCCACTCGATCTCCCCCCCCACTCGCTCTCCCCCCCCACTCGCTCTCCCCCCCACTCGCTCTCCCCCCACTCGCTCTCCCCCCCCACTCGCTCTCCCCCCCACTCGCTCTCCCCCCCCCACTTGCTCTCCCCCCACTCGCTCTCCCCCCACTCGCTCCCCCCCCTACTCGCTCCCCCCCCACTCGCTCTCCCCCCCACTCGCTCTCCCCCCCCCACTCGCTCTCCCCCCACTCGCTCTCCCCCCACTCGCTCTCCCCCACTCGCTCTCCCCCCCAATCGCGCTCCCCCCCACTCGCTCTCCCCCCCCACTCGCTCTCCCCCCCAACTCGCCTCTCCCCCCCAACTCGCTCTCCCCCCCACTCGCTCTCCCCCCCACTCGCTCTCCCCCCCCACTCGCTCTCCCCCCCACTCGCTCTCCCCCCACTCGCTGGCCCCCCCACTCGCTCTCCCCCCCACTCACTCTCCCCCCCACTCGCTCTTCCCCCCCACTCGCTCTCCCCCCCACTCGCTCTCCCCCCCCCCACTCGCTCTCCCCCCTACTCGCTCTGCCCCCACCCACTCTCTCTCCCCCCCACTCGCTCTCCCCCCACTAGCTCTCCCCCCACTCGCTCTCCCCCTCACTCGCTCTTCCCCCACTCGCTCTGCCCCCACTCGCTCTCCCCCCACTCGCTCTCCCCCACTCGCTCTCCCCCCCCACTCGCTCGTCCCCCCACTCGCTCTCCCCCCCACTCGCTCTCCCCCCCACTCGCTCTCCCCCCCACTCGCTCTCCCCCCCACTCGCTCTCCCCCCACTCGCTCTCCCCCCCACTCGCTCTCCCCCCACTCGCTCTCCCCCCCACTCGCTCTCCCCCCCACTCGTTCTCTCCCCCACTCGTTCTCCCCCCCACTCGTTCTCCCCCACTCGTTCTCCCCCCCCACTCCTCTGCCCCCACTCGCTCTGCCCCCACTCGCTCTCCCCTCACTCGCTCTCCCCCACTCGCTCTCCCCCCACTCGCTCTCCCCCCACTCGCTCTCCCCCCGACTCGCTCTCCCCCCCCCACTCGCCTTCCCCCCCCACTCGCCTTCCCCCCCACTGGCTTTCCCCCCCCCACTCGCTCTCCCCCCCACTCGCTCTCGCCCCCACTCGCTCTCCCCCCCCACTCGCTCTCCCCCCCACTCGCTCTCCCCCCCCACTCGCTCTCCCCCCACTCGCTCTCCCCCCACTCGCTCCCCCCCTACTCGCTCTCCCCCCACTCGCTCTCCCCCCACTCGCTCTCCCCCCAATCGCGCTCCCCCCCACTGGCTTTCCCCCCCCCAACTCGCTCTCCCCCCCCACTCGCTCTCCCCCTCCACTCGCTCTCCCCCCCACTCGCTCTCCCCCCCACTCGCTCTCGCCCCCACTCGCTCTACCCCCACTCGCTCTCTCCCGACTCGTTCTCCCCCCCACTCGTTCTCCCCCCAACTCGCTTACGCCCCAACTCGCTCTCCCGGCGAACTCGCTTTCCCCCCCACTCGCTCTCCCCCCCACTCGCTTTCCACCCCCACTCGCTTCCCCCCCACTCGCTCTCCCCCCCACTCGCTCTCCCACCCACTCGCTCTTCCCGCCCCCCGCACACTCTTCACCCGCACTCGCTCTCTCCCCCCACTCGCTCTCCCTCACTCGCTCTCCCCCCCACTCGCTTCCCCCCACTCGCTCTCCCCCCTCACTCTACCCCCCACTCGCTCTCCCACCCCCCATTCGCTCTCACCCTCCACTCGCTCTCCCCCCACTCGCTCTCCCCCCACTCTCTCTCCCCCCACTCGCTCTCCCCCCACTCGCTCCGCCCCACTCGTTTCCCCCACTCGCTCTCCCCCCCACTCGCTCTCCCCCCTACTCGCTCTCCCCCCCACTCGCTTTCCCCCCCACTCGCTCTCCCCCCACCCTCTCTCCCCCCCACTTGCTCATCCCCCGACTTGCTCGTCCCCCCACTTGCTCGTCCCCCCACTCGCTCGTCCCCCCACTCGCTCGTCCCCCCACTCGCTCGTTCCCCACTCGCTCGTCCCCCACTCGCTCGTCCCCCCACTCGCTCTCCCCGCACTCGCTCTCCCCCCACTCGCTCTCCCCCCCCACTCGCTCTTCCCCCACTCGCTCTCCCCCCACTCGCTCTCCCTCCAACTCGCTCTCCCCCCCACTCGCTCTCCCCCCCACTCGCTCTCCCCCCCTCGCTCTCCCCCCCACTCGCTCTCCCCCCCCACTCGCTCTCCCCCCCCACTCGCTCTCCCCCCAACTCACTCCTCCCCCCCACTCGCTCTCCCCCCCCACTCGCTCTCCCCCCACTCGCCCTCCTCCCCCAACTCGCTCTCCCCCCCCACTCGCTCTCCCCCCCACTCGCTCTCCCCCCACTCGCTCTCCCCCGCACTCGCTCTGCCCCCCACTCGCTGGCCCCCCCACTCGCTCGTCCCCCCACTCGCTCTCCCCCCCACTCGCTCTCCCCCCCCACTCGCTCTCCCCCCACTCGCTCTCCCCCCCCCACTCGCTCTCCCCCCTACTAGCTCTGCCCCGCCCACTCTCTCTCCCCCCACTCGCTCTCCCCCCACTAGCTCTCCCCCCACTCACTCTCCCCCTCACTCGCTCTTCCCCCACTCGCTCTCCCCCCGCTCGCTCTCCCCCCACTCGCTCACCCCCCCACTCGCTCTCCCCCCACTCGCTCTCCCCCCACTCGCTCTCCCCCCACTCGCTCTCCCCCCCCACTCGCTCGTCCCCCCAGTCGCTCTCCCCCCCCACTCGCTCTCCCCCCCACTCGCTCTCCCCCCAGTCGCTCTCCCCCCCACTCGCTCTCCCCCCCACTCGCTCTCCCCCCACTCGCTCTCCCCCCCACTCGTTCTCCCCCCACTCGTTCTCCCCCGACTCGTTCTCCCCCCGCTCGTTCTCCCCCCGCTCGTTCTCCCCCACTCGTTCTCCCCCCACTCGCTCTGCCCCCACTCGTTCTGCCCCACTCGCTCTGCCCCACTCGCTCTCCCCTCACTCGCTCTCCCCCCACTCGCTCTCCCCCCACTCGCTCTCCCCCCGACTCGCTCTCCCCCCCCACTCGCCTTCCCCCCCACTGGCTTTCCCCCCCCCACTCGCTCTCCCCCCCACTCGCTCTCGCCCCCACTCGCTCTCCCCCCCCCCACTCGCTCTCCCCCCCACTTGCTCTCCCCCCCCCACTCGCTCTCCCCCCACTCGCTCTCCCCCCCCACTCGCTCCCCCCTACTCGCTCCCCCCCCACTCGCTCTCCCCCCCCACTCGCTCTCCCCCCCACTCGCTCTCCCCCCACTCGCTCTCCCCCCACTCGCTCTCCCCCCCACTCGCTCTCCCCCCCAATCGCCCTCCCCCCCACTCGCTCTCCCCCCCCACTCGCTTTCCCCCCCCACTCGTTCTCGCCCCCCACTCGTTCTCCCCCCACTCGCTCTCCCCCCCATTCGCTCTCCCCCCCACTCGTGCTCCCCCCCCACTCGCTCTCACCCCCACTCGCTCTCCCCCCCACCTCGCTCTCCCCCCACACGCTCTCCCCCCCACTCGCTCTCCCCCCCCCACTCGCTCTCCCCCCACTCGCTCTCCCCCCCACTCACTCCTCCCCCCCACTCGCTCTCCCCCCCACTCGCCCTCCTCCCCAACTCGCTCTCCCCCCCACTCGCTCTCCCCCCCACTCGCTCGTCCCCCCACTCGCTCTCCCCCCCACTCGCTCTCCCCCCCACTCGCTCTCCCCCCCACTCGCTCTCCCCCCCCTCCTCGCTCTGCCCCCGCCCACTCTCTCTCCCCCCCACTCGCTCTCCCCCCACTAGCTCTCCCCCACTCGCTCTCCCCCCCACTCGCTCTCCCCCCCACTCGCTCTTCCGTCCCCACTCGTGCCCCCCCCGACTCACTCTTCCCCGCCACTCGCTCTCTCCCCCACTCGCTCTCCCCCCCACTCACTCTCCCCCCCCACTCGCCCTCCTCCCCAACTCGCTCTGCCCCCCACTCGCTCTCCCCCCCCACTCGCTCTCCCCCCCCACTCGCTCTCCCCCCCCCCACTCGCTCTCCCCCCCCACTCGCTCTCCCCCCCACTCGCTCTCCCCCCCCACTCGCTCTCCCCCCACCCTCTCTCCCCCCCACTTGCTCGTCCCCCCACTTGCTCGTCCCCCCACTCGCTCGTCCCCCCACTCGCTCGTCCCCCCACTCGCTCGTCCCCCCACTCGCTCGTCCCCCCACTCGCTCGTCCCCCCACTCGCTCGTCCCCCCACTCGCTCGTCCCCCACTCGCTCGTTCCCCCACTCGCTCGTCCCCCCACTCGCTCGTCCCCCCACTCGCTCTCCCCCCACTCGCTCTCCCCCCACTCGCTCCCCCCCACTCGCTCCCCCCCACTCGCTCCCCCCCCACTCGCTCTCCCCCCCCCACTCTCTCTCCCCCCCCCCACTCGCTCTCCCCCCACTCGCTCTCCCCCCACCTCGCTCTCCCCCCACTCGCTCTCCCCCCCAATCGCGCTCCCCTCCACTCGCTCTCCCCCCCCACTCGCTCTCCCCCCCCACCCTTCTCGCCCCCACTCGTTCTCCCCCCCACTCGCTCTCCCCCCCACTCGCTCTCCCCCCCATTCGCTCTCCCCCCCACTCGTGCTCCCCCCCACTCGCTCTCCCCCCCACTCGCTCTCCCCCCCACTCGCCCTCCTCCCCAACTCGCTCTCCCCCCCACACGCTCTCCCCCCCACTCGCTCTCCCCCCCACTCGCTCTCCCCCCCACTCGCTCTCCCCCCCAACTCACTCCTCCCCCACTCGCTCTCCCCCCACTCGCTCTCCACCCCACTCGCCCTCCTCCCCAACTCGCTCTCCCCCCCACTCGCTCTCCCCCCCACTCGCTCTCCCCCCCACTCGCTCTCCCCCCCACTCGCTCTCCCCCCCACTCGCTCTCCCCCCACTCGCTGCCCCCCCACTCGCTCGTCCCCCCACTCGCTCTCCCCCCCACTCGCTCTCCCCCCCCACTCGCTCTCCCCCCCACTCGCTCTCCCCCCCTACTCGCTCTGCCCCCGCCCACTCTCTCTCCCCCCCACTCGCTCACCCCCCCACTCGCTCTCCCCCCCACTCGCTCTCCCCCCCTACTCGCTCTGCCCCCGCCCACTCTCTCTCCCCCCCACTCGCTCTCCCCCTCACTCGCTCTCCCCCTCACTCGCTCTTCCCCCACTCTCTCTCCCCCCGCTCGCTCTCCCCCCACTCGCTCACCCCCCCACTTGCTCTCCCCCCCCACTCGCTCTCCCCCCCCACTCGCTCTCCCCCCCCACTCGCTTTCCCCCCCACTCGCTCTTCCGTCCCCACTCGTGCACCCCCCCGACTCACTCTTCCCCGCCACTCGCTCTCTCCCCACTCGCTCTCCCCCCCCACTCGCTCTCCCCCCCCACTCGCTCTCCCCCCCCACTCGCCCTCCTCCCCAACTCGCTCTCCCCCCCCACTCGCTCTCCCCCCCCCCACTCGCTCCCCCCCACTTGCTCGTCCCCCCACTTGCTCGTCCCCCCACTCGCTCGTCCCCCCACTCGCTCGTCCCCCCACTCGCTCGTCCCCCCACTCGCTCGTTCCCACACTCGCTCGTCCCCCCACTCGCTCGTCCCCCCACTTGCTCTCCCCCCACTCGCTCTCCCCCCCACTCGCTCTCCCCCCCACTCGCTCTCCCCACTCGCTCTCCCCCCACTCGCTCTCTCCCCCACTCGCTCTCCCCCCCAACTCGCTCCTCCCCCCCACTCGCTCTCCCCCCACTCGCTCTCCCCCCCACTCGCTCTCCCCCCCCAACTCGCTCTCCCCCCCCACTCGCTCTCCCCCCCACTCGCTCTCCCCCCCACTCGCTCTCCCCCCCACTCGCTCTCCCCCCCACTCGCTGGCCCCCCCACTCGCTCTCCCCCCCACTCGCTCTCCCCCCCACTCGCTCTTCCCCCCCCACTCGCTCTCCCCCCCACTCGCTCTCCCCCCCCACTCGCTCTCCCCCCTACTCGCTCTGCCCCCGCCCACTCTCTCTCCCCCCCCACTCGCTCTCCCCCCACTAGCTCTCCCCCCACTCGCTCTCCCCCTCACTCGCTCTTCCCCCACTCGCTCTCCCCCCGCTCGCTCTCCCCCCACGCGCACACCCCCCCACTCGCTCTCCCCCCCCACTCGCTCTCCCCCCCACTCGCTCTCCCCCCACTCGCTCTCCCCCCCACTCGCTCGTCCCCCACTCGCTCTCCCCCCCACTCGCTCTCCCCCCCACTCGCTCTCCCCCCCACTCGCTCTCCCCCCACTCGCTCTCCCCCCCACTCGCTCTCCCCCCACTCGCTCTCCCCCCCCACTCGCTCTCCCCCCCCACTCGTTCTCCCCCCACTCGTTCTCCCCCCCACTCGTTCTCCCCCACTCGTTCTCCCCCCCCACTCCCTCTGCCCCCACTCGCTCTGCCCCCACTCGCTCTCCCCTCACTCGCTCTCCCCCCACTCGCTCTCCCCCCACTCGCTCTCCCCCCACTCGCTCTCCCCCCGACTCGCTCTCCCCCCCACTCGCCTTCCCCCCCACTGGCTTTCCCCCCCCCCACTCGCTCTCCCCCCCCCACTCGCTCTCCGCCCCCACTCGCTCTCCCCCCCCCACTCGCTCTCCCCCCCACTCGCTCTCCCCCCCCACTCGCTCTCCCCCCACTCGCTCTCCCCCCACTCGCTCCCCCCCTACTCGCTCCCCCCCACTCGCTCTCCCCCCCCACTCGCTCTCCCCCCCCACTCGCTCTCCCCCCCCACTCGCTCTCCCCCCACTCGCTCTCCCCCCACTCGCTCTCCCCCCACCTGCTCTCCCCCCCAATCGCGCTCCCCCCCACTGGCTTTCCCCCCCCCACTCGCTCTCCCCCCCCACTCGCTCTCCCCCTCCACTCGCTCTCCCCCCCCACTCGCTCTCCCCCCCCACTCGCTCTCGCCCCCACTCGCTCTACCCCCACTCGCTCTCCCCCCACTCGTTCTCCCCCCAACTCGCTTACGCCCAACTCGCTCTCCCGCCGAACTCGCTTTCCCCCCCACTCGCTCTCCCCCCCACTCGCTTTCCACCCCCACTCGCTTCCCCCCCCACTCGCTCTCCCCCCCACTCGCTCTCCCACCCACTCGCTCTTCCCGCCCCCCGCACACTCTTCACCCGCACTCGCTCTCTCCCCCCACTCGCTCTCCCTCACTCGCTCTCCCCCCCACTCGCTTCCCCCACTCGCTCTCCCCCCCTCACTCTACCCCCCACTCGCTCTCCCACCCCCCATTCGCTCTCACCCTCCACTCGCTCTCCCCCCCCACTCGCTCTCCCCCCACTCTCTCTCCCCCCACTCGCTCTCCCCCCCCACTCGCTCCTCCGCACTCGTTTCCCCCACTCGCTCTCCCCCCCACTCGCTCTCCCCCCCTACTCGCTCTCCCCCCCACTCGCTTTCCCCCCACTCGCTCTCCCCCCACCCTCTCTCCCCCCCACTTGCTCATCCCCCCACTTGCTCGTCCCCCCACTTGCTCGTCCCCCCACTCGCTCGTCCCCCCACTCGCTCGTCCCCCCACTCGCTCGTCCCCCCCACTCGCTCGTCCCCCACTCGCTCGTCCCCCCACTCGCTCGTCCCCCCACTCGCTCTCCCCCCCACTCGCTCTCCCCCCCCACTCGCTCTCCCCCCACTCGCTCTCCCCCCCACTCGCTTTCCCCCCCCACTCGCTCTCCCCCCACCCTCTCTCCCCCCCACTTGCTCGTCCCCCCACTTGCTCGTCCCCCCACTCGCTCGTCCCCCACTCGCTCGTCCCCCCACTCGCTCGTCCCCCACTCGCTCGTCCCCCCACTCGCTCGTCCCCCCACTCGCTCGTCCCCCCACTCGCTCTCCCCCCACTCGCTCTCCCCCCCCACTCGCTCTCCCCCCACTCGCTCTCCCCCCCCACTCGCTCTTCCCCCCACTCGCTCTCTCCCCCCACTCGCTCTCCCTCCAACTCGCTCTCCCCCCCACTCGCTCTCCCCCCCATCGCTCTCCCCCCCACTCGCTCTCCCCCCCACTCGCTCTCCCCCCCCACTCGCTCTCCCCCCCAACTCACTCCTCCCCCCCACTCGCTCTCCCCCCCACTCGCTCTCCCCCCCACTCACCCTCCTCCCCAACTCGCTCTCCCCCCCCACTCGCTCTCCCCCCCACTCGCTCTCCCCCCCACTCGCTCTCCCCCGCACTCGCTCTCCCCCCACTCGCTGGCCCCCCCACTCGCTCGTCCCCCCACTCGCTCTCCCCCCCACTCGCTCTCCCCCCCCACTCGCTCTCCCCCCCACTCGCTCTCCCCCCCCCCACTCGCTCTCCCCCCCTACTCGCTCTGCCCCGCCCACTCTCTCTCCCCCCACTCGCTCTCCCCCCACTAGCTCTCCCCCCACTCACTCTCCCCCTCACTCGCTCTTCCCCCACTCGCTCTCCCCCCGCTCGCTCTCCCCCCCACTCGCTCTCCCCCCCCACTCGCTCGTCCCCCCACTCGCTCTCCCCCCCCACTCGCTCTCCCCCCCACTCGCTCTCCCCCCCAGTCGCTCTCCCCCCCACTCGCTCTCCCCCCCACTCGCTCTCCCCCCACTCGCTCTCCCCCCCACTCGCTCTCCCCCCCACTCGCTCTTCCCCACTCGCTCTCCCCCCCCACTCGCTCCCCCCCCACTCGCTCTCCCCCCTACTCGCTCTGCCCCCGCCCACTCTCTCTCCCCCCCCACTCGCTCTCCCCCCACTAGCTCTCCCCCCACTCGCTCTCCCCCTCACTCGCTCTTCCCCCACTCGCTCTCCCCCCGCTCGCTCTCCCCCCACGCGCACACCCCCCCACTCGCTCTCCCCCCCACTCGCTCTCCCCCCACTCGCTCTCCCCCCACTCGCTCTCCCCCCCCACTCGCTCGTCCCCCCACTCGCTCTCCCCCCCCACTCGCTCTCCCCCCCACTCGCTCTCCCCCCCACTCGCTCTCCCCCCACTCGCTCTCCCCCCCACTCGCTCTCCCCCCACTCGCTCTCCCCCCACTCGCTCTCCACCCCCACTCGTTCTCCCCCCACTCGTTCTCCCCCCACTCGTTCTCCCCCACTCGTTCTCCCCCCCCACTCCCTCTGCCCCCACTCGCTCTGCCCCCACTCGCTCTCCCCTCACTCGCTCTCCCCCCACTCGCTCTCCCCCCACTCGCTCTCCCCCCGACTCGCTCTCCCCCCCCACTCGACTTCCCCCCCACTGGCTTTCCCCCCCCCACTCGCTCTCCCCCCCCCACTCGCTCTCGCCCCCACTCGCTCTCCCCCCCCCACTCGCTCTCCCCCCCACTCGCTCTCCCCCCCCACTCGCTCTCCCCCCACTCGCTCTCCCCCCACTCGCTCCCCCCCTACTCGCTCCCCCCCCACTCGCTCTCCCCCCCCCACTCGCTCTCCCCCCCCACTCGCTCTCCCCCCCCCACTCGCTCTCCCCCCACTCGCTCTCCCCCCACTCGCTCTCCCCCCACCTGCTCTCCCCCCCCCAATCGCGCTCCCCCCCACTGGCTTCCCCCCCCCACTCGCTCTCCCCCCCACTCGCTCTCCCCCTCCACTCGCGCTCCCCCCCCACTCGCTCTCCCCCCACTCGCTCTCGCCCCCACTCGCTCTACCCCCACTCGCTCTCCCCCCACTCGTTCTCCCCCCCACTCGTTCTCCCCCCAACTCGCTTACGCCCCAACTCGCTCTCCCGCCGAACTCGCTTTCCCCCCCACTCGCTCTCCCCCCCACTCGCTTTCCACCCCCACTCGCTTCCCCCCCCACTCGCTCTCCCCCCCACTCGCTCTCCCACCCACTCGCTCTTCCTGCCCCCCGCACACTCTTCACCCGCACTCGCTCTCTCCCCCCACTCGCTCTCCCTCACTCGCTCTCCCCCCCACTCGCTTCCCCCCACTCGCTCTCCCCCCTCACTCTACCCCCCACTCGCTCTCCCACCCCCCATTCGCTCTCACCCTCCACTCGCTCTCCCCCCACTCGCTATCCCCCCACTCTCTCTCCCCCCACTCGCTCTCCCCCCCCACTCGCTCCCCCCCACTCGTTTCCCCCACTCGCTCTCCCCCCCACTCGCTCTCCCCCCTACTCGCTCTCCCCCCCACTCGCTTTCCCCCCCACTCGCTCTCCCCCCACCCTCTCTCCCCCCCACTTGCTCATCCCCCCACTTGCTCGTCCCCCCACTTGCTCGTCCCCCCACTCGCTCGTCCCCCCACTCGCTCGTCCCCCCACTCGCTCGTTCCCCCACTCGCTCGTCCCCCCACTCGCTCGTCCCCCCACTCGCTCGTCCCCCCACTCGCTCTCCCCCCACTCGCTCTCCCCCCCCACTCGCTCTCCCCCCCACTCGCTCTCCCCCCCACTCGCTCTTCCCCCCACTCGCTCTCCCCCCACTCGCTCTCCCTCCAACTCGCTCTCCCCCCCACTCGCTCTCCCCCCCCACTCGCTCTCCCCCCCACTCGCTCTCCCCCCACTCGCACTCTCCCCCCCCCCACTCGCTCTCCCCCCCAACTCACTCCTCCCCCCCACTCGCTCTCCCCCCCACTCGCTCTCCCCCCCACTCGCCCCTCCTCCCCAACTCGCTCTCCCCCCCACTCGCCTCCCCCCCACTCGCTCTCCCCCCCACTCGCTCTCCCCCGCACTCGCTCTCCCCCCCACTCGCTGGCCCCCCCACTCGCTCGTCCCCCCACTCGCTCTCTCCCCCACTCGCTCGCCCCCCCCACTCGCTCTCCCCCCCACTCGCTCTCCCCCCCACTCGCTCTCCCCCCCTACTCGCTCTGCCCCGCCCACTCTCTCTCCCCCCCACTCGCTCTCCCCCCACTAGCTCTCCCCCACTCACTCTCCCCCTCACTCGCTCTTCCCCCACTCGCTCTCCCCCCGCTCGCTCTCCCCCCACTCGCTCTCCCCCCCCACTCGCTCGTCCCCCCACTCGCTCTCCCCCCCCACTCGTTCTCCCCGCACTCGTTCTCCCCCGACTCGTTCTCCCCCCACTCGTTCTCCCCCGCTCGCTCTCCCCTCACTCGCTCTCCCCCCACTCGCTCTCCCCCCACTCGCTCTCCCCCCGACTCGCTCTCCCCCCCCACTCGCCTTCCCCCCCACTGCTTTCCCCCCCCCACTCGCTCTCCCCCCACACGCTCTCGCCCCCACTCGCTCTCCCCCCCCCCACTCGCTCTCCCCCCCACTTGCTCTCCCCCCCCCCACTCGCTCTCCCCCCACTCGCTCTCCCCCCACTCGCTCCCCCCTACTCGCTCCCCCCCCACTCGCTCTCCCCCCCCACTCGCTCTCCCCCCCACTCGCTCTCCCCCCACTCGCTCTCCCCCCACTCGCTCTCCCCCCACTCGCTCTCCCCCCCAATCGCCCTCCCCCCCACTCGCTCTCCCCCCCACTCGCTTTCCCCCCCCACTCGTTCTCACCCCCCACTCGTTCTCCCCCCACTCGCTCTCCCCCCCACTCGTGCTCCCCCCCCACTGGCTCTCCCCCCCACTGGCTCTCCCCCCCACCTCGCTCTCCCCCCCACACGCTCTCCCCCCCACTCGCTCTCCCCCCCCCACTCGCTCTCCCCCCCACTCGCTCTCCCCCCCACTCACTCCTCCCCCCCACTCGCTCTCCCCCCCACTCGCCCTCCTCCCCAACTCGCTCTCCCCCCCACTCGCTCTCCCCCCCCACTCGCTCTCCCCCCCACTCGCTCTCCCCCCCACTCGCTCTCCCCCCCACTCGCTCTCCCCCCCACTCGCTGGCCCCCCCACTCGCTCGTTCCCCCCACTCGCTCTCCCCCCCCACTCGCTCTCCCCCCCACTCGCTCTCCCCCCCACTCGCTCTCCCCCCCTACTCGCTCTGCCCCGCCCACTCTCTCTCCCCCCCACTCGCTCTCCCCCCACTAGCTCTCCCCCCACTCGCTCTCCCCCTCCCTCGCTCTTCCCCCACTCTCTCTCCCCCGCTCGCTCTCCCCCCACTCGCTCACCCCCCCACTCGCTCTCCCCCCACTCGCTTTCCCCCCCCACTCGCTCGTCCCCCCACTCGCTCTCCCCCCCACGCGCTCTTCCCCCCACTCGCTCTCCCCCCCCACTCGCTCTCCCCCCCACTCGCTCTCCCCCCCCCACTCGCTCTCCCCCCGCACTCGCTCTCCCCCCCACTCGCTCCCCCCCCATCGCTCTCCCCCACTCGCTCTCCCCCCCACTCGCTCTCCCCCCCCCACTCGTGCTCCCCCACTCGTTCTCCCCCACTCGTTCTCCCCCCACTCGCTCTCCCCACTCGTACTCCCCCCCACTCGCTCTCCCCCCCCACTCGCTCTGCCCCCACTCGCTCTCCCCTCACTCGCTCTCCCCCCACTCGCTCTCCCCTCCCCCACTCGCTCTCCCCCCCGACTCGCTCTCGCCCCCACTCGCTCTCCCGCCGAACTCGCTTTCCCCCCCACTCGCTCTCCCCCCCACTGGCTTCCCCCCCCCCACTCGCTCTCCCCCCCCACTCGCTCTCGCCCCCACTCGCTCTCCCGCCGAACTCGCTTTCCCCCCCACTCGCTCTCCCCCCACTCGTTCTCCCCCCCACTCGCTTTCCCCCCCACTCGCTCTCCCCCCCACTCGCTTCCCCCACTCGCTCTCCCCCCTCGCTCTACCCCCCACTCGCTCTCCCACCCCCCATTCGCTCTCACCCTCCACTCGCTCTCCCCCCACTCGTTCTCCCCCCCACTAGTTCTCCCCCGAACTCGCTTACGCCCCAACTCGCTCTCCCGCCGAACTCGCTTTCCCCCCCACTCGCTTTCCCCCCCCACTCGCTTTCCCCCCCCACTCGCTTTCCCCCCCCACTCGCTTCCCCCCCCCCCCACTCGCTTTCACCCCCCAATCGCGCTCGCCCCCACTCGCTCTTCCCGGCCCCCGCACAGTCTTCACCCGCACTCGCTCTCCCCCCCACTCGCTTCCCCCACTCGCTCTCCCCCCTCGCTCTAACCCCCCACTCGCTCTCCCACCCCCCAGTCGCTCTCCCCCCACTCGTTTCCCCCCACTCGCTCTCCCCCCCACTCGCTCGTCCCCCCACTCGCTCGTCCCCCCACTCGCTCGTCCCCCCACTCGCTCGTCCCCCCACTCGCTCGTCCCCCCACTCGCTCGTCCCCCCACTCGCTCTCCCCCCCACTCGCTCTCCCCCCCCACTCGCTCTCCCCCCACTCGCTCTCCCCCCCACTCGCTCTCCCCCCCCACTCGCTCTCCCCCCACTCGCTTTCCCCCCACTCGCTCCCCCCCCTACTCGCTCCCCCCCCTACTCGCTCCCCCCCACTCGCTCTCCCCCCCTCTCGCTCTCCCCCACTCGCTCTCCCCCCACTCGCTCTCCCCCCCAATCGGGCTCGCCCCCACTCGCTCTCCCCCCCCCACTCGCTCTCCCCCCCACTCGCTCTCCCCCCCACTCGTTCTCCCCCCCCACTCGTTCTCCCCCCCACTCGTTCTCCCCCCCACTCGCTCTCCCCCCACTCGCTCTCCCCCCACTCGCTCTCCCCCCCCACTCGCTCTCCCCCCCACTCGCTCTCCCCCCCACTCGCTCTCCCCCCACTCGCTCTCCCCCCACTCGCTCTCATCCCCACTCGCTCTCACCCCCACTCGCTCTCCCCCCCCACTCGCTCTCCCCCCCAACTCACTCCTGCCCCCCTCTCGCTCTCCCCCCCAACTCACTCCTGCACCCCACTCGCTCTCCCCCACTCGCTCTCCCCCCCACTCCCTTTCTCCCCCACTCGCTCTTCCCCGCACACTCGCGCTCCCCCCACACGCTCTCACCCCCCCACTCGTTCTCCCCCTCATTCGCTCTCTCCCCCACTCGCTCTCCCCCCCACTCGCTCTCCCCCCATTCGCTCTCCCCCCCCAACTCGCTCTCCCCCAAACTGGCGCTCCCCCCACTTGCTGTCTCCCCCCCCCACTCGCTCTCCCCCCCAACTCGCTCTCCCCCCCCACTCGCTCTCCCCCCCCACTTGCTCCCCCCCCACTCGTTTCCCCCACTCGTTCTCCCCCTCATTCGCTCTCCCCCCCCACTCGCTCTCCCCCCCACTCGCTCTCCCCCCCATTCGCTCTCCCCCCAACTTGCTCTCCCCCAAACTGGCCCTCCCCCCACTCGCTGTCTCCCCCCCCCGCTCGCTCTCCCCCCACTCGCTCTCCCCCCCACTCGCTCTCCCCCCAACTCCTCCCCCCACTCGCTCTCCCCCCCCACTCGCTCTCCCCCCCACTCGCTCTCCCCCCCACTCGCTCTCCCCCCCCACCTCGCTCTCCCCCCACCTCGCTCTCCCTCCCACTCGCTCTCCCCCCCCCACTCGCTCTCCCCCCCCACTCGCTCTCCCCCCCACTCGCTCTCCCCCCCACTCGCTCTCCCCCCCACTCGCTCTCCCTCACTCGCTCTCCCCCCCACTCGCATCCCCCCAGTCGCTCTCCCCCCTCGCTCTACCCCCACACGCTCTCCCACCCCCATTCGCTCTCCCACCCTCCACTCGCTCTCCCCCCACTCGCTCGTCCCCCCACTTGCTCGTCCCCCCACTCGCTCTCCCCCCACTCGCTCTCACCCCCACTCGCTCTCCCCCCCCCACTCGCTCTCCCCCCACTCGCTCTCCCCCCCAACTCACTCCTCCCCCCCACTCGCTCTCCCCCCCACTCGCTCTCCCCCCACTCGCTCTCCCTCCCACTCCCTTTCTCCCCCACTCGCTCTTCCCCGCACACTCGCGCTCCCCCCCACACGCTCTCACCCCCCCACTCGTTCTCCCCCTCATTCGCTCTCTCCCCCACTCGCTCTCCCCCCCACTCGCTCTCCCCCCCCATTCGCTCTCCCCCCAACTTGCTCTCCCCCAAACTGGCCCTCCCCCCACTCGCTGTCTCCCCCCCCGCTCGCTCTCCCCCCACTCGCTCTCCCCCCCACTCGCTCTCCCCCCAACTCACCCCTCCCCCGACTCGCTCTCCCCCCCACTCGCTCTCCCCCCCACTCGCTCTCCCCCCCCACTCGCTCTCCCCCCCACCTCGCTCTCCCCCCCACTCGCTCTCCCCCCCACTCGCTCTCCCCCCCCACTCGCTCTCCCCCCCCCACTTGCTCTCCCCCCCCACTCGCTCTCCCCCCCACTCGCTCTCCCTCACTCGCTCTCCCCCCCACTCGCATCCCCCCCACTCGCTCTCCCCCCTCGCTCTACCCCCCACTCGCATCCCCCCCAGTCGCTCTCCCCCCTCGCTCTACCCCCACACGCTCTCCCACCCCCATTCGCTCTCCCACCCTCCACTCGCTCTCCCCCCACTCGCTCGTCCCCCCACTTGCTCGTCCCCCCACTCGCTCTCCCCCACTCGCTCTCCCCCCCACTCGCTCTCCCCCCCCCACTCGCTCTCCCCCCACTCGCTCTCCCCCCCAACTCACTCCTCCCCCCACTCGCTCTCCCCCCCACTCGCTCTCCCCCCCACTCGCTCTCCCTCCCACTCCCTTTCTCCCCACTCGCTCTTCCCCGCACACTCGCGCTCCCCCCCACACGCTCTCACCCCCCCACTCGTTCTCCCCCTCATTCGCTCTCTCCCCCACTCGCTCTCCCCCCCCCACTCGCTCCCCCCCCC
>NW_027308555.1:0-94796 GCF_047496885.1 Scyliorhinus torazame | reverse complement strand
TCAGGTTACAGAGAGAGAGAGAGAGAGAAGCTGGACTGTCAGGTTACAGAGAGAGAGAGAGAGAGAGAAGCTGGACTGTCAGGTTACAGAGAGAGAGAGAGAGAGAGAAGCTGGACTGTCAGGTTACAGAGAGAGAGAGAGAGAGAGAGAAGCTGACTGTCAGGTTACAGAGAGAGAGAGAGAGAGAGAGAAGCTGGGACTGTCAGGTTACAGAGAGAGAGAGAGAGAGAGAGAAGCTGGACTGACATGTTACAGAGAGAGAGAGAAGAGAGAGAGAAGCTGGACTGTCAGGTTACAGAGAGAGAGAGAGAGAGAGAGAGAAGCTGGACTGTCAGGTTACAGAGAGGAGAGAGAGAGAGAGAAGCGGACTGTCAGGTTACAGAGAGAGAGAGAGAGAGAGAAGCTGGACTGTCAGGTTATGAGAGAGAGAGAGAGAGAGAAGCTGGACTGTCAGGTTACAGAGAGAGAGAGAGAGAGAGAAGCTGGACTGTCAGTTACAGAGAGAGTAGAGAGAGAGAGAAGCTGGACTGTCAGGTACAGAGAGAGAGAGATGAAGCTGGACTGTCAGGTTACAGAGAGAGAGAGAGAGAGAAGCTGGACTGTCAGGTTACAGAGAGAGAGAGAGAGAGAGAAGCTGGACTGTCAGGTTACAGAGAGAGAGAGAGAGAGAGAGAAGCTGGACTGTCAGGTTACAGAGAGAGAGAGAGAGAGAAGAGCTGGACTGTCAGGTTACAGAGAGAGAGAGAGAGAGAAGCTGGACTGTCAGGTTACAGAGAGAGAGAGAGAGAGCTGGACTGTCAGTTACAGAGAGAGACGAGAGAGAGAGAGCTGGACTGTCAGGTTACAGAGAGAGAGAGAGAGAGAGAGAAGCTGGACTGTCAGGTTACAGAGAGAGAGAGAGAGAGAGAAGCTGGACTGTCAGGTTACAGAGAGAGAGAGAGAGAGAAGCTGGACTGTCAGGTTACAGAGAGAGAGAGAGAGAGAGAAGCTGGACTGTCAGGTTACAGAGAGAGAGAGAGAGAGAGAGAGCTGGACTGTCAGGTTACAGAGAGAGAGAGAGAGAGAGAAGCTGGACTGTCAGGTTACAGAGAGAGAGAGAGAGAGAGAAGCTGGACTGTCAGGTTACAGAGAGAGAGAGAGAGAGAGAGAAGCTGGACTGTCAGGTTACAGAGAGAGAGAGAGAGAGAGAAGCTGGACTGTCAGGTTACAGAGAGAGAGAGAGAGAGAGAAGCTGGACTGTCAGGTTACAGAGAGAGAGAGAGAGAGAGAAGCTGGACTGTCAGGTTACAGAGAGAGAGAGAGAGAGAGAAGCTGGACTGTCAGGTTACAGAGAGAGAGAGAGAGAGAAGCTGGACTGTCAGGTTACAGAGAGAGAGAGAGAGAGAGAAGCTGGACTGTCAGGTTACAGAGAGAGAGAGAGAGAGAGAGAGTGACTGCAGGTTACAGAGAGAGAGAGAGAGAGAAGCTGGACTGTCATGTTACAGAGAGAGAGAGAGAGAGAGAAGCTGGACTGTCAGGTTACAGAGAGAGAGAGAGAGAGAGAGAAGCTGGACTGTCAGGTTACAGAGAGAGAGGAGAGAGAGAGAAAGCTGGACTGTCAGGTTACAGAGAGAGAGAGAGAGAGAGAAGCTGGACTGTCAGGTTACAGAGAGAGAGAGAGAGAGAAGCTGGACTGTCAGGTTACAGAGAGAGAGAGAGAGAGAGAGAAGCTGGACTGTCAGGTTACAGAGAGAGAGAGAGAGAGAGAAGCTGGACTGTCAGGTTACAGAGAGAGAGAGAGAGAGAGAGAGAAGCTGGACTGTCAGGTTACAGAGAGAGAGAGAGAGAGAGAGCTGGACTGTCAGGTTACAGAGAGAGAGAGAGAGAGAGAGAGAGAGAGAAGCTGGACTGTCAGGTTACAGAGAGAGAGAGAGAGAGAGAAGCTGGACTGTCAGGTTACAGAGAGAGAGAGAGAGAGAAGCTGGACTGTCAGGTTACAGAGAGAGAGAGAGAGAGAGAAGCTGGACTGTCAGGTTACAGAGAGAGAGAGAGAGAGAAGCTGGACTGTCAGGTTACAGAGAGAGAGAGAGAGAGAGGAAGCTGGACTGTCAGGTTACAGAGAGAGAGAGAGAGAGAAGCTGGACTGTCAGGTTACAGAGAGAGAGAGAGAGAGAGAGAAGCTGGACTGTCAGGTTACAGAGAGAGAGAGAGAGAGAGAGAAGCTGGACTGTCAGGTTACGAGAGAGAGAGAGAGAAGCTGGACTGTCAGGTTACAGAGAGAGAGAGAGAGAGAGAAGCTGGACTGTCAGGTTACAGAGAGAGAGAGAGAGAGAGAAGCTGGACTGTCAGGTTACAGAGAGAGAGAGAGAGAGAGCTGGACTGTCAGGTTACAGAGAGAGAGAGAGAGAGAGAAGCTGGACTGTCAGGTTACAGAGAGAGAGAGAGAGAGAAGCTGGACTGTCAGGTTACAGAGAGAGAGAGAGAGAGAGAAGCTGGACTGTCAGGTTACAGAGAGAGAGAGAGAGAGAGAAGCTGGACTGTCAGGTTACAGAGAGAGAGAGAGAGAGAGAGAGAAGCTGGACTGTCAGGTTACAGAGAGAGAGAGAGAGAGAAGCTGGACTGTCAGGTTACAGAGAGAGAGAGAGAGAGAGAGAAGCTGGACTGTCAGGTTACAGAGAGAGAGAGAGAGAGAGAGAAGCTGGACTGTCAGGTTACAGAGAGAGAGAGAGAGAGAAGCTGGACTGTCAGGTTACAGAGAGAGAGAGAGAGAGAGAAGCTGGACTGTCAGGTTACAGAGAGAGAGAGAGAGAAGCTGGACTGTCAGGTTACAGAGAGAGAGAGAGAGAAGCTGGACTGTCAGGTTACAGAGAGAGAGAGAGAGAGAAGCTGGACTGTCAGGTTACAGAGAGAGAGAGAGAAGCTGGACTGTCAGGTTACAGAGAGAGAGAGAGAGAGAGAAGCTGGACTGTCAGGTTACAGAGAGAGAGAGAGAGAGAGAAGCTGGACTGTCAGGTTACAGAGAGAGAGAGAGAGAGAGAAGCTGGACTGTCAGGTTACAGAGAGAGAGAGAGAGAGAGAAGCTGGACTGTCAGGTTAGAGAGAGAGAGAGAGAGAGAAGCTGACTGTCAGGTTACAGAGAGAGAGAGAGAGAGAAGCTGGACTGTCAGGTTACAGAGAGAGAGAGAGAGAGAGAGAGAAGCTGGACTGTCAGGTTACAGAGAGAGAGAGAGAGAGAAGCTGGACTGTCAGGTTACAGAGAGAGAGAGAGAGAGAGAAGCTGGACTGTCAGGTTACAGAGAGAGAGAGAGAGAGAAGCTGGACTGTCAGGTTACAGAGAGAGGAGAGAGAGAAGCTGGACTGTCAGGTTACAGAGAGAGAGAGAGAGAGAGAAGCTGGACTGTCAGGTTACAGAGAGAGAGAGAGAGAAGCTGGACTGTCAGGTTACAGAGAGAGAGAGAGAGAGAAGCTGGACTGTCAGGTTACAGAGAGAGAGAGAGAGAGAGAGAAGCTGGACTGTCAGGTTACAGAGAGAGAGAGAGAGAGAAGCTGGACTGTCAGGTTACAGAGAGAGAGAGAGAGAGAGAGAAGCTGGACTGTCAGGTTACAGAGAGAGAGAGAGAGAGAAGCTGGACTGTCAGGTTACAGAGAGAGAGAGAGAGAGAGAGAAGCTGGACTGTCAGGTTACAGAGAGAGAGAGAGAGAGAGAAGCTGGACTGTCAGGTTACAGAGAGAGAGAGAGAGAGAGAAGCTGGACTGTCAGGTTACAGAGAGAGAGAGAGAGAAGCTGGACTGTCAGGTTACAGAGAGAGAGAGAGAGAGAAGCTGGACTGTCAGGTTACAGAGAGAGAGAGAGAGAGAGAAGCTGGACTGTCAGGTTACAGAGAGAGAGAGAGAGAGAGAAGCTGGACTGTCAGGTTACAGAGAGAGAGAGAGAGAGAGCTGGACTGTCAGGTTACAGAGAGAGAGAGAGGAGAGAGAAGCTGGACTGTCAGGTTACAGAGAGAGAGAGAGAGAGAAGCTGGACTGTCAGGTTACAGAGAGAGAGAGAGAGAGAGAAGCTGGACTGTCAGGTTACAGAGAGAGAGAGAGAGAAGCTGGACTGTCAGGTTACAGAGAGAGAGAGAGAGAGAGAAGCTGGACTGTCAGGTTACAGAGAGAGAGAGAGAGAGAAGCTGGACTGTCAGGTTACAGAGAGAGAGAGAGAGAGAAGCTGGACTGTCAGGTTACAGAGAGAGAGAGAGAGAGAGAAGCTGGACTGTCAGGTTACAGAGAGAGAGAGAGAGAGAAGCTGGACTGTCAGGTTACAGAGAGAGAGAGAGAGAGAGAGAGAAGCTGGACTGTCAGGTTACAGAGAGAGAGAGAGAGAGAGAAGCTGGACTGTCAGGTTACAGAGAGAGAGAGAGAGAGAGAAGCTGGACTGTCAGGTTACAGAGAGAGAGAGAGAGAGAGAAGCTGGACTGTCAGGTTACAGAGAGAGAGAGAGAGAGAGAAGCTGGACTGTCAGGTTACAGAGAGAGAGAGAGAGAGAAGCTGGACTGTCAGGTTACAGAGAGAGAGAGAGAGAGAGAGAAGCTGGACTGTCAGGTTACAGAGAGAGAGAGAGAGAGAGAGAAGCTGGACTGTCAGGTTACAGAGAGAGAGAGAGAGAGAGAGAGAAGCTGGACTGTCAGGTTACAGAGAGAGAGAGAGAGAGAGAAGCTGGACTGTCAGGTTACAGAGAGAGAGAGAGAGAGAGAAGCTGGACTGTCAGGTTACAGAGAGAGAGAGAGAGAGAGAGAAGCTGGACTGTCAGGTTACAGAGAGAGAGAGAGAGAGAGAGAAGCTGGACTGTCAGGTTACAGAGAGAGAGAGAGAGAGAGAAGCTGGACTGTCAGGTTACAGAGAGAGAGAGGAGAGAGAAGCTGGACTGTCAGGTTACAGAGAGAGAGAGAGAGAGAGAGAAGCTGGACTGTCAGGTTACAGAGAGAGAGAGAGAGAGAAGCTGGACTGTCAGGTTACAGAGAGAGAGAGAGAGAGAGAAGCTGGACTGTCAGGTTACAGAGAGAGAGAGAGAGAGAGAAGCTGGACTGTCAGGTTACAGAGAGAGAGAGAGAGAGAGAAGCTGGACTGTCAGGTTACAAGAGAGAGAGAGAGAGAGAGAAGCTGGACTGTCAGGTTACAGAGAGAGAGAGAGAGAGAAGCTGGACTGTCAGGTTACAGAGAGAGAGAGAGAGAGAAGCTGGACTGTCAGGTTACAGAGAGAGAGAGAGAGAGAGAGAAGCTGGACTGTCAGGTTACAGAGAGAGAGAGAGAGAGAAGCTGGACTGTCAGGTTACAGAGAGAGAGAGAGAGAGAGAAGCTGGACTGTCAGGTTACAGAGAGAGAGAGAGAGAGAAGCTGGACTGTCAGGTTACAGAGAGAGAGAGAGAGAGAAGCTGGACTGTCAGGTTACAGAGAGAGAGAGAGAGAGAAGCTGGACTGTCAGGTTACAGAGAGAGAGAGAGAGAGAGAAGCTGGACTGTCAGGTTACAGAGAGAGAGAGAGAGAGAAGCTGGACTGTCAGGTTACAGAGAGAGAGAGAGAGAGAGAGAAGCTGGACTGTCAGGTTACAGAGAGAGAGAGAGAGAGAGAGAAGCTGGACTGTCAGGTTACAGAGAGAGAGAGAGAGAGAGAAGCTGGACTGTCAGGTTACAGAGAGAGAGAGAGAGAGAGAAGCTGGACTGTCAGGTTACAGAGAGAGAGAGAGAGAGAGAGAAGCTGGACTGTCAGGTTACAGAGAGAGAGAGAGAGAGAAGCTGGACTGTCAGGTTACAGAGAGAGAGAGAGAGAGAGAGAAGCTGGACTGTCAGGTTACAGAGAGAGAGAGAGAGAGAAGCTGGACTGTCAGGTTACAGAGAGAGAGAGAGAGAGAGAGAAGCTGGACTGTCAGGTTACAGAGAGAGAGAGAGAGAAGCTGGACTGTCAGGTTACAGAGAGAGAGAGAGAGAAGCTGGACTGTCAGGTTACAGAGAGAGAGAGAGAGAGAGAGAAGCTGGACTGTCAGGTTACAGAGAGAGAGAGAGAGAGAGAGAAGCTGGACTGTCAGGTTACAGAGAGAGAGAGAGAGAGAAGCTGGACTGTCAGGTTACAGAGAGAGAGAGAGAGAGAGAAGCTGGACTGTCAGGTTACAGAGAGAGAGAGAGAGAGAAGCTGGACTGTCAGGTTACAGAGAGAGAGAGAGAGAGAGAAGCTGGACTGTCAGGTTACAGAGAGAGAGAGAGAGAGAAGCTGGACTGTCAGGTTACAGAGAGAGAGAGAGAGAAGCTGGACTGTCAGGTTACAGAGAGAGAGAGAGAGAGAGAAGCTGGACTGTCAGGTTACAGAGAGAGAGAGAGAGAGAGAAGCTGGACTGTCAGGTTACAGAGAGAGAGAGAGAGAGAAGCTGGACTGTCAGGTTACAGAGAGAGAGAGAGAGAGAGAAGCTGGACTGTCAGGTTACAGAGAGAGAGAGAGAGAGAGAGAAGCTGGACTGTCAGGTTACAGAGAGAGAGAGAGAGAGAGAAGCTGGACTGTCAGGTTACAGAGAGAGAGAGAGAGAGAGAGAGAAGCTGGACTGTCAGGTTACAGAGAGAGAGAGAGAGAGAGAAGCTGGACTGTCAGGTTACAGAGAGAGAGAGAGAGAGAGAGAAGCTGGACTGTCAGGTTACAGAGAGAGAGAGAGAGAGAAGCTGGACTGTCAGGTTACAGAGAGAGAGAGAGAGAGAAGCTGGACTGTCAGGTTACAGAGAGAGAGAGAGAGAGAAGCTGGACTGTCAGGTTACAGAGAGAGAGAGAGAGAGAGAGAAGCTGGACTGTCAGGTTACAGAGAGAGAGAGAGAGAGAAGCTGGACTTTCAGGTTACAGAGAGAGAGAGAGAGAGAGAGAAGCTGGACTGTCAGGTTACAGAGAGAGAGAGAGAGAGAGAGAAGCTGGACTGTCAGGTTACAGAGAGAGAGAGAGAGAGAGAGAAGCTGGACTGTCAGGTTACAGAGAGAGAGAGAGAGAGAGAGAAGCTGGACTGTCAGGTTACAGAGAGAGAGAGAGAAGCTGGACTGTCAGGTTACAGAGAGAGAGAGAGAGAGAGAAGCTGGACTGTCAGGTTACAGAGAGAGAGAGAGAGAGAGAGAAACTGGACTGTCAGGTTACAGAGAGAGAGAGAGAAGCTGGACTGTCAGGTTACAGAGAGAGAGAGAGAGAAGCTGGACTGTCAGGTTACAGAGAGAGAGAGAGAGAGAAGCTGGACTGTCAGGTTACAGAGAGAGAGAGAGAGAGAGAGAAGCTGGACTGTCAGGTTACAGAGAGAGAGAGAGAGAGAGAGAAGCTGGACTGTCAGGTTACAGAGAGAGAGAGAGAGAGAGAAGCTGGACTGTCAGGGTACAGAGAGAGAGAGAGAGAGAGAGAAGCTGGACTGTCAGGTTACAAGAGAGAGAGAGAGAAGCTGGACTGTCAGGTTAAAGAGAGAGAGAGAGAGAGAGAAGCTGGACTGTCAGGTTACAGAGAGAGAGAGAGAGAAGCTGGACTGTCAGGTTACAGAGAGAGAGAGAGAGAGAGAAGCTGGACTGTCAGGTTACAGAGAGAGAGAGAGAGAAGCTGGACTGTCAGGTTACAGAGAGAGAGAGAGAGAGAAGCTGGACTGTCAGGGTACAGAGAGAGAGAGAGAGAGAGAAGCTGGACTGTCAGGTTACAGAGAGAGAGAGAGAGAGAGAGAAGCTGGACTGTCAGGTTACAGAGAGAGAGAGAGAGAGAGAGAAGCTGGACTGTCAGGTTACAGAGAGAGAGAGAGAGAGAGAAGCTGGACTGTCAGGTTACAGAGAGAGAGAGAGAGAGAGAAGCTGGACTGTCAGGGTACAGAGAGAGAGAGAGAGAGAGAGAAGCTGGACTGTCAGGTTACAGAGAGAGAGAGAGAAGCTGGACTGTCAGGTTACAGAGAGAGAGAGAGAGAAGCTGGACTGTCAGGTTACAGAGAGAGAGAGAGAGAGAGAAGCTGGACTGTCAGGTTACAGAGAGAGAGAGAGAAGCTGGACTGTCAGGTTACAGAGAGAGAGAGAGAGAAGCTGGACTGTCAGGTTACAGAGAGAGAGAGAGAGAGAGAAGCTGGACTGTCAGGTTACAGAGAGAGAGAGAGAGAGAGAAGCTGGACTGTCAGGTTACAGAGAGAGAGAGAGAGAGAGAAGCTGGACTGTCAGGTTACAGAGAGAGAGAGAGAGAGAAGCTGGACTGTCAGGTTACAGAGAGAGAGAGAGAGAGAAGCTGGACTGTCAGGTTACAGAGAGAGAGAGAGAGAGAAGCTGGACTGTCAGGTTACAGAGAGAGAGAGAGAGAGAGAAGCTGGACTGTCAGGTTACAGAGAGAGAGAGAGAGAGAGAAGCTGGACTGTCAGGTTACAGAGAGAGAGAGAGAGAGAGAAGCTGGACTGTCAGGTTACAGAGAGAGAGAGAGAGAAGCTGGACTGTCAGGTTACAGAGAGAGAGAGAGAGAGAAGCTGGACTGTCAGGGTACAGAGAGAGAGAGAGAGAGAGAAGCTGGACTGTCAGGTTACAGAGAGAGAGAGAGAGAGAGAGAAGCTGGACTGTCAGGTTACAGAGAGAGAGAGAGAGAGAGAGAAGCTGGACTGTCAGGTTACAGAGAGAGAGAGAGAGAGAGAAGCTGGACTGTCAGGTTACAGAGAGAGAGAGAGAGAGAGAAGCTGGACTGTCAGGGTACAGAGAGAGAGAGAGAGAGAGAGAAGCTGGACTGTCAGGTTACAGAGAGAGAGAGAAGCTGGACTGTCAGGTTACAGAGAGAGAGAGAGAGAAGCTGGACTGTCAGGTTACAGAGAGAGAGAGAGAGAGAGAAGCTGGACTGTCAGGTTACAGAGAGAGAGAGAGAAGCTGGACTGTCAGGTTACAGAGAGAGAGAGAGAGAAGCTGGACTGTCAGGTTACAGAGAGAGAGAGAGAGAGAGAAGCTGGACTGTCAGGTTACAGAGAGAGAGAGAGAGAGAGAAGCTGGACTGTCAGGTTACAGAGAGAGAGAGAGAGAGAAGCTGGACTGTCAGGTTACAGAGAGAGAGAGAGAGAAGCTGGACTGTCAGGTTACAGAGAGAGAGAGAGAGAGAAGCTGGACTGTCAGGTTACAGAGAGAGAGAGAGAGAGAAGCTGGACTGTCAGGTTACAGAGAGAGAGAGAGAGAGAGAAGCTGGACTGTCAGGTTACAGAGAGAGAGAGAGAGAGAGAAGCTGGACTGTCAGGTTATAGAGAGAGAGAGAGAAGCTGGACTGTCAGGTTACAGAGAGAGAGAGAGAGAGAGAGAAGCTGGACTGTCAGGTTATAGAGAGAGAGAGAGAAGCTGGACTGTCAGGTTACAGAGAGAGAGAGAGAGAAGCTGGACTGTCAGGTTACAGAGAGAGAGAGAGAGAGAGAAGCTGGACTGTCAGGTTACAGAGAGAGAGAGAGAAGCTGGACTGTCAGGTTACAGAGAGAGAGAGAGAGAGAGAAGCTGGACTGTCAGGTTATAGAGAGAGAGAGAGAGAAGCTGGACTGTCAGGTTACAGAGAGAGAGAGAGAGAGAAGCTGGACTGTCAGGTTACAGAGAGAGAGAGAGAGAGAAGCTGGACTGTCAGGTTACAGAGAGAGAGAGAGAGAGAGAGAAGCTGGACTGTCAGGTTACAGAGAGAGAGAGAGAGAGAGAGAAGCTGGACTGTCAGGTTACAGAGAGAGAGAGAGAGAGAGAGAAGCTGGACTGTCAGGTTACAGAGAGAGAGAGAGAGAGAGAGAGAAGCTGGACTGTCAGGTTACAGAGAGAGAGAGAGAGAAGCTGGACTGTCAGGTTATAGAGAGAGAGAGAGAGAGAGAGAAGCTGGACTGTCAGGTTACAGAGAGAGAGAGAGAGAGAGAGAAGCTGGACTGTCAGGGTACAGAGAGAGAGAGAGAGAGAAGCTGGACTGTCAGGGTACAGAGAGAGAGAGAGAGAGAGAAGCTGGACTGTCAGGTTACAGAGAGAGAGAGAGAGAGAGAGAGAAGCTGGACTGTCAGGTTACAGAGAGAGAGAGAGAGAAGCTGGACTGTCAGGGTACAGAGAGAGAGAGAGAGAGAGAGAGAAGCTGGACTGTCAGGTTACAGAGAGAGAGAGAGAGAGAAGCTGGACTGTCAGGTTACAGAGAGAGAGAGAGAGAGAGAGAGAGAGAAGCTGGACTGTCAGGTTACAGAGAGAGAGAGAGAGAGAAGCTGGACTGTCAGGTTACAGAGAGAGAGAGAGAGAGAGAGAGAAGCTGGACTGTCAGGTTACAGAGAGAGAGAGAGAGAGAGAGAAGCTGGACTGTCAGGTTACAGAGAGAGAGAGAGAGAGAAGCTGGACTGTCAGGTTACAGAGAGAGAGAGAGAGAGAAGCTGGACTGTCAGGTTACAGAGAGAGAGAGAGAGAGAAGCTGGACTGTCAGGGTACAGAGAGATTGACACAGTCCGCTCTCCCAGTTTGTCGTGTGCAGGTTATGCAGACAGGCCCGGTGGTATGATTGGACATTTTAGTTTTCACTATAATCTGGGAGGTGCAACATTGGCACATTTCTGGAGCATCTCCCAGAGAATTGTCTGACTTTTCCCCCTGGTCTTTTTTCCGGCTCCATGTGGAGATTAGTGACTGACACACAACCCGTGGGCCTCGATTTCGGGACCGGGACAGTAGATTGAGAGGGGAGGTGAAGAAAAACTAATCACCCAGGAGCTGTTGGGAATCTGGAACTCGCTACCTGGAAGGGTGGTTAATGCGTGAATCCCTCACAGCAAATAAGAATCATTTTTATGAGCTCTGGAAACCCCATGGCCACAAGAGTGCTGGAAAAATAGGGTGAGATTGCGGGACGGCGGCGCAGTGGTTAGCACTGGTGCCTCACGGCGCTGAGGTCCCGGGTTCGACTCCAGCTATGGGTCACTGTCCGTGTGGAGTTTGCACATTCTCCCCGTGTTTGCGTGGGTTTCGCCCCCACAACCCAAAGATGTGCAGGGTAGGTGGATTGGCCACACTAAATTGCCCCACAATTGGAAAAAATGAATTGGGTACTCTAAATTTATTTTAAAATTTATTTAAAATGGGATTAGAATGAGATGCTCGCAAGAGATTCGCAATGTTTGGGAGGAAAATCGTGCCCTTCACATTTTGGCGAGTGTAGTATACGACCACAATGGGAAAATGAGTTCTCCCTCTATCCTCGGACAAGGATACATTCATCAATCAATATCCCAGCACAGTTCGCCTGGTTGGTCACATATTGCTGTCTGTGGGATCTTGCTGTGTGTGTGTACGCTGGTCGCTAACATTCTCAGGCCGTCCATTCCAGACCCTTGCCAATCATTATCTTCAGAGAGCATACATAGAACATACATAGAACATACAGTGCAGAAGGAGGCCATTCGGCCAATCGAGTCCTTCATGCCCAGGCGACCCTCGATCCACATCCTCTGATTCCCCAATCTAGTTGTCCAACGGAACAGTTGCTCCATATCGACACTGTCCAGACTATACAGCTCAGGCCGCTCTCCAGCCGCTCCAACCAGCGGTCATTTTTAAATTTCTCTGATCAAATCTTCTCGTCTCCCAAGGACAGCAAGTCGTCTAACCCAACGCCTCCAATCGCTCTCCCTCGCCTCTGGAAACATTCTGAATCTTTTTTGCATCCTTCATTATTCTGACAGCCCGCAGTCCCACACGCCCTCTTGACCACTTTCCGAACCGACCCTGGCCCTGGCCACAGATCGAGCAGATATGAGGAATTTTCAGATGGGAGAAATATCCCCTCTATTTACGCTGGGAAGGGAGCTATGACTGACATTGCCAATTCCAGTTGTTTAGGGGAAGTGATGGAAAATAATGGCCCTTGGGATTAGATCCACACCGTGGCATTAAGATAAACACACTCCAAGCAGCTGAGCTAACCAGGCAGAGCAGAATCCGCGCAAACACCATTTCAGCGAGGAGGGTAGCAACACAGTCCCCACACGCACACCTCACAATACACAACCTCCTCCACACACACACCTCACAATACACAACCTCCTCCACACACACACCTCACAATACACAACCTCCTCCACACACACCTCACTATACACAACCTCCTCCACACACACACCTCACAATACACAACCTCCTCCCCACACACACCTCACAATACACAACCTCCTCCACACACACACCTCACAATACACAACCTCCTCCCCACACACACCTCACAATACACAACCTCCTCCACACACACACCTCACAATACACAACCTCCTCCCCACACACACCTCACAATACACAACCTCCTCCCCACACACACCTCACAATACACAACCTCCTCCCCACACACACCTCACAATACACAACCTCCTCCCCACACACACCTCACTATACACAACCTCCTCCACACACACACACCCACCACCTCCCCGTAACCCTGTATATTCTTCATTGCCGTTTAATTTACAACCCTTCAGTTAAACCTGCCTCCAGCAGCCCCCCCCCAGGCGGAGAAAGCCGGACACACCACTCCCTGCTGGGCAAACCCCTTCACTCGCGACTGATCACTACTGCATCTTTTGCCAATGACTTTAAATCTGGGCCCTCTCTTTCTCGATCGCACTGTCTCGCTATCGACTCTCCCCAGAGTCCTCGTGCCAGCTTCCACTGTTGAATATTCACAAAGGGGCCCCTTCGCAGTGGCTTTTCGCAAACGGCAAAATCCACAACATGGAACAGGCTTTTGAAGAGGTCTCAGGTTGTGACGGGTTCCTGCCACCGGAGGGCAGCATGGGCCTGGGCAGGATGTGGTATCGGGCGTACTCCTCCCAACATCACAATAGAGAAGAAGCTTGATAATAATAATCTTTATTGTCACAAGTAGGCTGACTGTGAAACGCCCCTAGTCGCCGCATTCCGGCACCTGTTCGGGTACACAGAGGGGGAATTCAGAATGTCCAAATTTGGACTGTGGGAGGAAACTGGAGCACCCGGAGGAAACCCACGCAGACACGGGGAGGACGTGCAGACTCCGCACAGACAGTGACCTAAGCCGGAATCGAACCCGGGACCCTGGAGCTGTGAGGCAGAGGTGCTAACCACTGTGCTAGCAAAAGTTGCCTGTCAGCCCAGGGGCGGTCCCCATCCCTGACGGGGATGGAGGGAGGAGGGGAGGGAGTTGGACAAGACCCAGCGAGGGAGTATGAGGAGGTCGGAGGGAGGAGAGGGTGTAAGGAAAGAGGAGGGGAGTGTGAGGGAGGGAGGGGGTGTGAGGAGAGTGCGGGGTCTGAGGAGGAGGGGGAGTGGGGAGGGTGCAGGGCGGTGGGAGGAGGGAGAGGGGTCTGAGGAGGGAGGGAGGGCTTGTGAAGATGGAGGGAGGGTTGTGTGTGGAGGGAGGGACGGAGGGGGTGTGAGGAGGGAGTGGGGTCTGAGGAGGTGGGAAAGAGTGCTGTGTGAGGGAGGGAGGGTGTGTGAGGGAGGGAGGTGGTGTGAGGGAGGGACGGAGGGATGGAGGGGGTGTGAGGAGGGAGTGGGGTCTGAGAAGGTTGGAGGGGTGTGGGAGGGTGTGTGAGGGAGGGAGGGTGTGTGAGGGAGGGAGGGTGTGTGAGGGAGGGAGGGGGTGTGAGGGAGGGACAGAGGGATGGAGGGGGTGTGAGGAGGGAGTGGGGTCTGAGAAGGTTGGAGGGGTGTGGGAGGGTGTGTGAGGGAGGGAGGGTGTGTGAGGGAGGGAGGGTGTGTGAGGGAGGGAGGGTGTGTGAGGGAGGGAGGGTGTGTGAGGGAGGGAAGGATGGATGGAGGAGGTGTAAGGACAGATTGGGGTCTGGAGGGAGGGAGGGCTTGTGAAGATGGAGGGAGGGTTGTGTGTGGAGGGAGGGAGGGAGGGGGTGTGAGGAAGGGAGAGAGGGGGTGGGAGGGAGGGACGGAGGGGGTTTGAGGAGGGGGTGAGGTCTGAGGTGATGGGAAAGAGGGGTGTGTGAGGGAGGGAGGGTGTGTGTGTGAGGTAGGGAGGGTGTGGGGAGGGTGCAGGGCGGTGTGATTAGGGAGTGGGGTCTGAGGTGGTGGGAAAGAGGGGTGTGTGAGGGAGGGAGGGTGTGTGAGGAAGGGAGGGTGGGACGGAGGTGTGAGGAAGGGAGAGAGGGGGTGGGAGGGAGGGAGGGACGGAGGAGGTGTGAGGAGGGAGTGGGTTGTGAGGAGGTAGGAAAGAGGGGTGTGTGAAGAGGGTGGGGGGGTGAGGAGGGAGGGAGGGATTTGAGTGTGAGGGTGGAGGGAAGGGTGTGTGAATAGGGGTTCTGAGGAGGAGGGAGGGAGGGAGCATGAGGAGGCAGAGAGGGGAGTGAAGACAGAGCAGGAGGGTGTGAGGAGGGAGGGAAGGAGGGTGCCAGAGGATGGAGGGAGGATATGTGAGGAGGGAGGGAGTGAGGAGGGAGGGAGGGTGAATGAGGAGGGAGGGAGGGAGGTGATGTGTTGGGTGTTCTGGATCACATACAGGTCACCAGCACTTGAAATAGTGCAACACTATTTTATTGAATCACTAACTGTTTTAACACACTCAGACTGTGGGTTAATACAATACTAGCTTTAACTAAAGACCTTTGCCTTGTCCTAACCAGTCGATGCACTCAGCACATGGTGAATGTCTGTGCTGCAGGCTGTGAGCTCTGTGCTCCTAGCTAGCTGCTACTCGAATGAGCGGGAACTCTGATGCCCCCTGTCTTTAGAGTGCGTGTGCTCTCACTGGTGATTGGCTGTGGTGTTGTGTGTGTTGATTGGTCCTCCTGTGTGTCCATCAGTGTGTGTCTGCACCATGATATACTGGTGTATATTATAACATCCCCCCTTTCATATAAAAAAATGTACCTGCGTGGCAATAAATAGTGGAGAGTGAATGTCCCTGACTGCGTGTGTGCGAAATATTTACTATGTGCATAAAAACTAAGCTATTTACATGGGAAGGTGCCTGGTGCAGAAAAACAGTGTGTCACAAGAATAACGAGATGAACACTATATACAAACCACGTAAACGATCAAACGGAAGAACAGAATTCAGAAAGTCTGTAAGTCCACAAAGTTCACAAAGGTGGGCGACGAATTCTGGTTGACCGCCTCAAGGGTGGGTCAGGAGCCGCCGGCTGAGGAGTGGGCTGGACTGCGTCCGAGTGAGGAGGATGCAGAGTGACCGGAATCTCTGCATAGTCCAGGTCAGGTTCAGCAGGAGGGCGTGGCACTGGTGGAGGATCACGTAGCGAGCGCGGAACGAGACGAAGGGCACGTCGATTGCGGCGCAGAATGGAGCCATCCGGTAGATGAACCAGGAACGAGCGGGGGGCCACCTGCTGAAGGACAACAGCGGTCGCAGACCAGCCACCATCCGGAAGATGGACACGGACATTGTCATCTGGAGCCAGAGCCGGGAGATCAGCTGCGCGGGAGTCATGAGCCGCCTTGTGCTGTGCACGAGACAGCTGCATCCGGCGAAGGACCGGAACGTGGTCGAGGTCTGGGACATGGATGGACGGCACCGTCGTCCTCAGGGTGCGACCCATGAGCAGCTGGGCTGGCGTCAGGCCAGTGGACAGTGGGGCCGAGCGATAGGCCAGCAGGGTGAGGTAGAAACCCGACCCACCATCGGCAGCCTTGCAGAGGAGCCGTTTGACTATGTGGACCCCCTTCTCCGCTTTGCCGTTGGATTGGGGGTACAGGGGACTGGGTGTCACATGCACAAAGTTGTACCTCCTGGCAAAGTTGGACCATTCCTGGCTGGCGAAGCCGGGGCCATTGTCCGACATAACGGCGAGCGGGTTGCCGTTTCGAGCAAAGGTGTCCTTACAGGCTCGGATGACTGCCGACGAGGTGATGTCGTGCAACCGTATCACCTCCGGGTAATTCGAAAAGTGGTCCACGATCAGGACATAGTCCCTGCCCAGCATGTGGAACAGGTCGATGCTCACCTTGGTCCATGGTGACGTGACCAACTCATGGGGCTGTAGGGTTTCACGTGGTTGGGCCGGCTGGAACCGCTGACAAGTGGGGGAGTTGAGCGCTGTGTTGGCGATGTCCTCATCGATGCCGGGCCAGTACACTGCCTCTCGGGCCCGTCGGCGGCACTTTTCAACGCCAAGATGGCCCTCGTGTATCTGTTCCAAGACGAGCTGGCGCATGCTGTGCGGGATAACAATGCGGTTCAGTTTCAGGAGAACACCATCGACTACCGCCAGATCACCTCTGATGTTGTAGAACTGAGGGTATTGGCCCTGGAGCCACCCGTCTGTTAGGTGGAGCATGACACGCTGTAGCAAAGGGTCAGCCGCCATCTCGCGGCGAATTTGGACAAGGCGTTCATCCGAGGCAGGTAGATTGGAGGCCGCGAATGCTACATGGGTGTCAATCTGGCAGACCAATCCCGCTGGGTCACATGGAGTGTTGACTGCCCTGGAGAGAGCGTCAGCGATGATGAGGTCTTTGCCTGGGGTGTATACCAGCTGGAAGTCATATCGCCGGAGCTTGAGAAGAATACGCTGGAGGCGAGGCGTCATATCGTTCAAGTCTTTCTGTATTATATTGACCAGCGGGCGATGGTCGGTCTCGACGGTGAATTGAGGAAGGCCGTAGACATAATCGTGAAACTTAACCACACCAGTCAGAAGGCCCAGGCACTCCTTTTCTATCTGCGCGTAGCGCTGCTCCGTGGGGGTCATGGCGTGTGACGCATATGCAACAGAGGCCCATGATGAGGCCTCATCGCGTTGCAGGAGCACCGCCCCAAATCCGGATTGGCTGGCATCGGTCGAAATTTTTGTCTCTTTCAAAAGAGATCAAGGAAAGCTAAGACCAGGGCCGTGGTGAGTTTGGTTTTGAGTTCTCTCCATACGCGCTCGTGGGCAGGGAGCCTTTGGAAGTCTGTCGTCTTCCTGACCAGGTTCCTGAGAGCCGTGGTATGAGAGGCGAGGTTAGGGATGAACTTCCCACGGAAGTTGACCATGCCCAGAAATCGAAGGACCGCCTTCTTGTCCTCTGGCGTTTTCATGGCTGTGATGGCAGCCACCTTGTCCGCATCCGGCCACACACCCAACTGGGAGATGTGGTCCCCGAGGATCATGAGTTCCGTCTGGCCGAAGGAGCATTTGGCCCTGTTGAGGCGTAGGCCCTGCTCCCGTATACGTTTGAATACGCGCTGGAGGCGACTGACATGCTCCTGCATTGGGTGGTGGACCAAATGATTATGTCGTCGACATAGACGCGAACACCTTCAACGCCTTCCATCATTTGTTCCATGATCCTGTGGAACACTTCTGATGCAGAGATGATCCCAAACGGCATCCTGTTGTAACAATATCTGTCAAAAGGGGTGTTAAAGGGACACAGTTTCCTGCTGGATTTGTCGAGCTGGATTTGCCAGAATCCTTTCGAGGCGTCAAGTTTGGTGAAGAGCTTGGCGCGAGCCATCTCACATGTGATCTCTTCGCGCTTGGGAATCGGATAATGCTCCCTCATGATATTGCGATTCAGATCCTTGGGATCAATGCAAATTCTCAGCTTGCCGGAAGGCTTTTTTCCACATACCATGGGACTGACCCAGTCGGTTGGTTCCGTAACTCTGGAGATCACTCCTTGGTCTTGGAGGTCCTGCAGCTGCTGCTTGAGGCGGTCCTTGAGGGGTGCCGGGACTCTGCGAGGTGCATGCACCACAGGCGTGGCGTTATGTTTGAGTAGGATCTTGTAAGTGTATGGGAGCGTGCCCATGCCTTCGAAGACGTCGCGGTGCTAGTCGATGATGGTGTCGAGTTGCGCCCTGAAGTCAGCGTCCTGGAAGGCAGGTGTGTCATCAGGAGAGAGAGAGAGTGAACTCTTTGAACGAGGTTCAGCAGCTTGCACGCCTGTGCGCCAAGCAGGGAGTCCTTCGAGGAGCCCACAGTCTCGAAAGGAAGGATGGCTTTCCGCGACTTGTGCGTCACTTCGAGTTGGCACGAGCCGGTAGCAGGAATGATGTTGCCATTGTAGTCCAGTAGCTGGCAGGCCGATGGGAGGATGGCTGGTTTGACACGAAGGCTTTGGAAAGCAGACCGCGCAATGAGATTGGCGGAGGCACCAGTGTCCAGGCGGAATCGTATTTGGGACCGGTTGACCGTCAGGGTGGCACACCACTCATCGTCTGGATCGATGCTGTATACCGACAGCGGCTGGTGTCTTTGCTTCGGGGACAGCCTGTTTTTCGTTACGACACCGACTCGAAAAGGCGCCTTCGGGTCCTCAGTGTCACTGCTGTGTGGGAGGTCCGCATCGGACTCTGTGACCGTGGGTTGAATTGCCCGAACATTCCTGCGAGGCTGGCTGAAGCGATGGCAGTTGGCAGGCTGTGTGATATGGTACGAATAAAGTAATGGCATGATGGGAAAACTGGTCAATGGGAAGACTGGTCAAAATGTTTGATACAATGTTAGAAAAGCTGACCTACTCAGTCCAGTTCACCAGACCCCTGAAAGACTGATAAGGCCGGCTCTGCCTAACTTGAAGTCGGAATAAGATCAGAGAAGGTCAAGCCATTCCAAAATACCTGACCTCGGCAACTCCTGATAAGACTAACTCGTCATAACCAAGGGCCGTACGAATAAGACAAGATAAGGTCAGGAAGGAAGAAGTCTCCTTCGACCTTTTAATGTTCCCTCTCAGGACAAGGTAATGGTATGAGTGATGCGACAAAGAGCCCGAGACGGTCAGCAAGGTTAGGTCTGTTTTATGATATTGCTTATGTTTGTACTTCTAATCGAATTCCTGACTAAGCTGTAGTCACGCAATCCTGATAATGATAATGTATAACTACTGAGCTGATTATCTGTGAAAGCGTGGACTTGAGAAGGAATCAGCAGTTGGACTAACTGCTCTCTGACCTCAAGTCTCACCTTGATAAGATTCACCTTGGTCTCTCTCTCTCTCTCTCTCTCGGATCGGTGGTTCGACCCCTCATCCCTGATGGAAGTAACTAACAGGTGCTCGAATTTAAATTGGACTGTTTGTAGAGTACTTAGGGTCAGGCACCCCTATTGTGGTTAGCCTTAGGTCAGGGGCCTCTTGTTACACAGGGTTAAGTTTGGGTCAGGGACCCTGCGATTTGATTTGGTTCCAGGGATTTTTTTTCCCATCATTTTTGTTGCCAGGGGCACATTTTACTGACATTATGGGACAGAGTTTAGACAAAATCGGGGGCAATTCCTCTCTTTTTTTAATGTGTTCTGAGACCCCTTCTCAAGAACGTAATTTCCGCAGATTATCTGCTGCGCGGAACAATAAATTGGGTAATGAAATTTGGCCACTGGGTGGCATTTGGAACTACGATAATTGTGCTGCTGATAATTGCATTGCTGCAGAGAAAGCTATTTGGGAGAGAAACGCTGGCTTCAAATGGAAATTTTAAATTTCAGAGTGGAAAAAACAATCCACTAAACGCCACGAACAATCACTATTAATGAGTTGGAGAGATAACGCCCACAGAAAAGGGATTGATGATTGTGTGGATGGTAAAGCGAAAAATTGGGAGACTTTAAAATTGGAATGTGAACTTTGGGATAGGAAGCATAAACAACAAGACGAAAATAAAAAATCTCCAAACACTAGGCAGGTAGGGCTAGCTCAGCAGATTAAACAAAAGGAGGATCCTCCCAGTTGCTCTGGCATGCCGCTGTTTACCTTCTCAGGCGACACAGAGAGAGTGAGGAGGGAGGGAGGGTGTGAGGAGGGGGGGAGTGAATAAGAACAAAGAACAAAGAAATGTACAGCACAGGAACAGGCCCTTCGGCCCTCCAAGCCCGTGCCGACCATGCTGCCCGACTAAACTACAATCTTCTACACTTCCTGGGTCCGTATCCCTCTATTCCCATCCTATTCATGTATTTGTCAAGATGCCCCTTAAATGTCACTATCGTCCCTGCTTCCACTACCTCCTCCGGTAGCGAGTTCCAGGCACCCACTACCCTCTGTGTAAAAAACTTGCCTCGTACATCTACTCTAAACCTTGCCCCTCTCACCTTAAACCTATGCCCCCTAGTAATTGACCCCTCTACCCCGGGGAAAAGCCTCTGACTATCCACTCTGTCTATGCCCCTCATAATTTTGTAGACCTCTATCAGGGAGGGAGGAGGGAGGGAGGGAGTGAGGAGGGAGAGAGAGAGTGAGTGAGGAGGGAGGGAGGGTGAGTGAGGAAGGAGGTAGGGTGTCTAAGGAGGGAGGGAGTGAGGAGTGAGGGAGAGTGAGGAGGGAGGGAGGGTGAGTAAGGACGGAGGGAGGGAGAGTAAGGAGGGAGGGAGGGAGGGAGAGAGGAGGGAGGGATGGTGAGTGAGGAGGGAGGGAGAGGTGGGAGGAAGGGTGAGTAAGGACGGAGGGAGGGAGAGTAAGGAGGGAGGGAGGGAGGGAGTGAGGAGGGTGGGACGGTGAGTGACGAGGGAATGAGGGTGAGTGAGGAGGGTGGGAGGGAGAGTGAGAAGGAGTGAGGAGGGAGGGTGTTAGGAGGAAGGGAGTGAGTGAGGATGGAGGGAGTGAGTGAGGAGGGAGGGAGTGAGGGAGTTAGGGAGGGTGAGTGAGGACGGAGGGAGGGAGTGAGGAGGGATGGAGTGAGGGAGGAAGGGTGAGCGCGGACAGAGGGAGTGAGGGAAGGTGAGTGAGGACGGAGGGAGTGAGGGACAGTGAGTGAGGACGGAGGGAGTGAGGGAAGGTGAGTGAGGACGGAGGGAGTGAGGGAAGGTTAGTGAGGATGGAGGGAGTGAGGGAAGGGGAGTGAGGACAGAGGGAGTGAGGGATGGTGAGTGAGGACGGAGGGAGTGAGGGACAGTGAGTGAGGATGGAGGGAGTGAGGGACAGTGAGTGAGGACGGAGGGAGTGAGGGAAGGTGAGGGAGTGAGGGAAGGTGAGCGAGGACGGAGGGAGTGAGGGAAGGTGAGCGAGGACGGAGGGAGTGAGGGAAGGTGAGTGAGGACGGAGGGAGTGAGGGAAGGTGAGTGAGGACGGAGGGAGTGAGGGAAGGTGAGCGAGGACGGAGGGAGTGAGGGACGGTGAGTGAGGACGGAGGGAGTGAGGGAAGGTGAGTGAGGACGGAGGGAGTGAGGGAAGGTTAGTGAGGATGGAGGGAGTGAGGGAAGGTGAGTGAGGACAGAGGGAGTGAGGGATGGTGAGTGAGGATGGAGGGAGTGAGGGACAGTGAGTGAGGACGGAGGGAGTGAGGGAAGGTGAGTGAGGACGGAGGGAGTGAGGGAAGGTGAGGGAGGACGGAGGGAGTGAGGGAAGGTGAGCGAGGACAGAGGGAGTGAGGGAAGGTGAGCGAGGACGGAGGGAGTGAGGGAAGGTGAGTGAGGACGGAGGGAGTGAGGGAAGGTGAGCGAGGACGGAGGGAGTGAGGGAAGGTGAGGGAGGACGGAGGGAGTGAGGGAAGGTGAGCGAGGACGGAGGGAGTGAGGGACGGTGAGTGAGGACGGAGGGAGTGAGGGAAGGTGAGCAAGGACAGAGGGAGTGAGGGAAGGTGAGCGAGGACGGAGGGAGTGAGGGAAGGTGAGTGAGGACGGAGGGAGTGAGGGAAGGTGAGTGAGGGAAGGTGAGTGAGGACGGAGGGAGTGAGGGACGGAGTGAGGACGGAGGGAGTGAGGGAAGGTGAGTGAGGACGGAGGGAGTGAGGGACGGTGAGTGAGGACGGAGGGAGTGAGGGAAGGTGAGTGAGGACGGAGGGAGTGAGGGAAGGTGAGTGAGGACGGAGGGAGTGAGGGGAGGTGAGTGAGGACGGAGGGAGTGAGGGAAGGTGAGTGAGGACGGAGGGAGTGAGGGAAGGTGAGTGGGGACGGAGGGAGTGCGGGACAGTGAGTGAGGACGGAGGGAGTGAGGGAAGGTGAGTGAGGACGGAGGGAGTGTGGGAAGGTGAGTGAGGACGGAGGGAGTGAGCGAAGGTGAGTGAGGACGGAGGGAGTGAGGGACGGTGAGTGAGGACGGAGGGAGGGAGGGAAGGTGAGTGAGGACGGAGGGAGTGAGGGAAGGTGAGTGAGGACGGAGGGAGTGAGGGAAGGTGAGTGAGGACGGAGGGAGTGAGGGAATGTGAGTGAGGACGGAGGGAGTGAGGGAAGGTGAGTGAGGAAGGAGGGAGTGAGGGAAGGTGAGTGAGGACAGAGGGAGTGAGGGAAGGTGAGTGAGGACGGAGGGAGTGAGGGAAGGTGAGTGAGGACGGAGGGAGTGAGGCAAGGTGAGTGAGGACGGAGGGAGTGAGGGAAGGTGAGTGAGGACGGAGGGAGTGAGGGAAGGTGAGTGAGGACGGAGGGAGTGAGGGAAGGTGAGTGAGGACGGAGGGAGTGAAGGAAGGTGAGTGAGGACGGAGGGAGTGAGGGAAGGTGAGTGAGGACGTAGGGAGTGAGGGAAGGTGAGTGAGGAGGGAGTGAGTGACGGACAGTGAGTGAGGACGTAGGGAGTGAGGGAAGGTGAGTGAGGAGGGAGGGAGTGAGGGACAGTGAGTGAGGAGGGAGGGATACCGAGTTGGGGAGTCCCATTCAGAGTCTCTCTGAGGTTTGAAGCCGAGCTGTGTGTGGAAGGGAATGAGTGAGTTAAACCAGAAACGTTAGTGAATATCTCGATAATATTGATACCGTGGCAATTACAATCGAGAAGATACATGGATACATAGAGGATAGGAGCAGGAGGAGGCCATTCGGCCCTTCGAGCCGGCTCCGCCATTCATCACCATCATGGCTGATCATCCAACTCAATAGCCTAATCCTGCTTTCTCCCCATAGCCTGTGATCCCGTTCTCCCCGAGTGCTACATCCAGCCGCCTCGTGAATATATTCAATGTTTTAGCATCAACTACTTCCTGTGGGATTGGATTCCACAGGCTCACCGCTCTCTGGCTGAAGAAATGTCTCCCAGGCGGGTTTTGTGAGGGCCACGAAGAATCCAGCACGAGTTGGCGGCGGCCTCCCTTGCTGCACACTCCTTCCTGCTGCTTCCAAACTGGCCAGCTTTATTCAGACATGGAGTTTACTAATGGTTTCTCCGCCCCCCTCATTGGGGAAGCTCATACTCCCACAAGATAGTGGGATTGTCATTAGTCCCCAGCCAATGGTAAGCAGGCAGGTTATAACAGCGGGATTCTCCCGAATGAACCACTCCGGAGTCGGGCCGCCACAAAGGTGCGGAATCCTCTGCACCTTTAGGGGCTAGGCCCGTGCCTTTAGGGTCCAGGCCCGTGCCTTTAGGGTCCAGGCCCGTGCCTTTAGGGGCTAGGCCCGTGCCTTTAGGGGCTAGGCCCGTGCCTTTAGGGGCTAGGCCCGTGCCTTTAGGGGTTAGGCCCGTGCCTTTAGTGGTTAGGCCCGTGCCTTTAGGGGTTAGGCCCGTGCCTTTAGGGGCTAGGACCGTGCCTTTAGGGGCTAGGCCTGTGCCTTTCAGGGCTAGGCCTGTGCCTTTCGGAGCTAGGCCTGTGCCTTTAGGAGCCAGGCCCATGCCTTTAGGGGCTAGGCCTGTGCCTTTCGGGGCTAGGCCCGTGCCTTTCGGGGCTAGGCCTGTGCCTTTAGGGGCCAGGCATGTGCCTTTCGGGGCTAGGCCCGAGCCTTTAGGGGCCAGGCCCATGGCTTTAGGGGCTAGGCCCATGCCTTTTGGGGCTAGGACTGTGCCTTTAGGGGCTAGGCCCGTGCCTTTAGGGGCTAGGTCTGTGCCTTTCGGGGCTAGGCCTGTGCCTTTCGGGGCTAGGACTGTGCCTTTAGGAGCCAGGCCTGTGCCTTTCGGGGCTAGGCCTGTGCCTTTAGGGGCCAGGCATGTGCCTTTCGGGGCTAGGCCCGAGCCTTTAGGGGCCAGGCCCATGGCTTTAGGGGCTAGGCCCGTGCCTTTTGGGGCTAGGACTGTGCCTTTCGGGGCTAGGCCTGTGCCTTTCGGGGCTAGGACTGTGCCTTTAGGAGCCAGGCCTGTGCCTTTAGGGGCGAGGCCTGTGACTTTAGGGGTTAGGCCTGTGCCTTTCGGAGCTAGGCCCATGCCTTTAGGGGCTAGGCCTGTGCCTTTAGGGGCCAGGCATGTGCCTTTCGGGGCTAGGCCCGAGCCTTTAGGGGCCAGGCCCATGGCTTTAGGGGCTAGGCCCGTGCCTTTTGGGGCTAGGACTGTGCCTTTAGGGGCTAGGCCCGTGCCTTTAGGGGCTAGGTCTGTGCCTTTCGGGGCTAGGCCTGTGCCTTTCGGGGCTAGGACTGTGCCTTTAGGAGCCAGGCCTGTGCCTTTAGGGGCGAGGCCTGTGACTTTAGGGGATAGGCCTGTGCCTTTCGGAGCTAGGCCCATGCCTTTAGGTGCTAGGACTGTGCCTTTAGGGGCTAGGCCCGTGCCATTCGGGGCTAGGCCTGTGCCTTTAGGGGCTAGGCCTGTGCCTTTCGGGGCTAGGCCCTTGACTTTAGGGGCTACGCCCGTGACGTTAGGGGCTAGGACTGTGCCTTTAGGGGGTAGGCCCGTGCTTTTAGGGGCTAGGCGCGTGCCTTTAGGGGCTAGGCTCGTGCCTTTAGGGGCTAGGCCTGTGCCCTTCGGGGCTAGGCCCTTGACTTTAGGGGCTACGCCCGTGCCGTTAGGGGCTAGGACTGTGCCTTTAGGGGCTAGGCCCGTGCTTTTAGGGGCTAGGCGCGTGCCTTTAGGGGCTAGGCTCGTGCCTTTAGGGCCTAGGCGCGTGCCTTTAGCGGCTACGCCCGTGCCTTTAGGGGCTAGGCCTGTGCCTTTAGGAGCCAGGCACAAAAGTGTGGAGGGAGGGGTGATTACAGTGTGTGTGGGGGGAGGGGGTGATTACAGTGTGTGGGGGGGGAGGGGGTGATTACAGTCTGTGGGGGGGAGGGGGGATTACAGTGTGTGAGGGGGAGGGGGTGATTACAGTGTGTTGGGAGAGGGGGTGATTACAGTGTGTGGGGGGAGAGGGTGTTTACAGTGTGTGTGGGGGGAGAGCGGGTGATTACAGTGTGTGGGGGGAGGGGGTGATTACAGTGCGTGTGGGAGAGAGGGGGTGATTACAGTGTATGTGGGGAGGGAGGGGGTGATTACAGTGTGTGGGGGGAGAGGGGGTGATTACAGTGTGGGGGAAGGGGGTGATTACAGTGTATGGGGGGAGAGGGGGTGATTACAGTGTGTGGGGAGGGAGGGGGTGATTACAGTGTGTGGGGGGAGAGGGGGTGATTACAGTGTGTGGGGGGGAGAGGGGGTGATTACAGTTTGTGGGGGGAGAGGGGGTGATTACAGTGTATGGGGAAGAGGGGGTGATTACAGTGTGTGGGGAGGGAGGGGGTGATTACAGTGTGTGTGGGGGAGAGGGGGTGATTACAGTGTGTGGGAAGGGGGTGATTACAGTGTGTGTGGGGGGGAGAGGGGCTGATTACAGTGTGTGGGTGGGAGGGGGTGATTACAGTGTGTGTGGGGAGGGAGGGGGTGATTACAGTGTGTGGGGGGAGAGGGGGTGATTACAGTGTGTGTGGGGGGAGGGGGTGATTACAGTGTGTGGGGAGGGAGGGGGTGATTACAGTGTATGGGGGAGAGGGGGTGATTACAGTGTGTGGGGAGGGAGGGGGTGATTACAGTGTGTGGGAAGGGGGTGATTACAGTGTGTGTGGGGGGGAGAGGGGCTGATTACAGTGTGTGGGGGGAGAGGGGGTGATTACAGTGTGGGGGGAGGGGGTGATTACAGTGCGTGTGGGAGAGGGGGTGATTACAGTGTGTGGGGGAGGGGGTGATTACAGTGTGGGGGAGAGGGGGTGATTACAGTGTGGGGGAGAGGGGGTGATTACAGTGTGGGGGAGAGGGGGTGATTACAGTGTGTGGGGGGAGAGGGGGTGATTACAGTGTGTGGGGGAGGGGGTGATTACAGTGTTGGGGGAGAGGGGGTGATTACAGTGTGTGGGGGGAGTGGAGGTGATTACAGTGCGTGTGGGGGGGAGAGGGGGTGATTACAGTGTGTGGGGGGAGAGGGGGTGATTACAGTGTGTGGGGGGAGAGGGGGTGATTACAGTGTGTGGGGGAGAGGGGGTGATTACAGTGTGGGGGGAGAGGGGGTGATTACAGTGTGTGGGGGGAGTGGAGGTGATTACAGTGTGTGGGGGGAGAGGGGGTGATTACAGTGTGTGGGGGGAGAGGGGGTGATTACAGTGTGTGGGGGGAGAGGGGGTGATTACAGTGTGGGGGGAGGGGGTGATTACTGTGTGTGGGGGGAGAGGGGGTGATTACAGTGTGTGTGGGGGAGAGGGGATGATTACAGTGTGTGTGGGGGGGAGGGGATGATTACTGTGTGTGGGGGGGAGAGGGGGTGATTACAGTGCGTGTGGGGGGAGAGGGGGTGATTACAGTGTGTGTGGGGGGAGAGGGGGTGATTACAGTGTGGGGGGAGGGGGGGTGATTACAGTGTGTGTGGGGAGTGGAGGTGATTACAGTGCGTGTGGGGGGGAGAGGGGGTGATTACAGTGTGTGGGGGGAGAGGGGGTGATTACAGTGTGGGGGGATGGGGGGTGATTACTGTGTGTGGGGGGAGAGGGGGTGATTACAGTGTGTCGGGGGCGAGGGGGTGATTACAGTGTGTGTGGGGGGAGAGGGGTGATTACAGTGTGTGTGGGGGAGGGGGTGATTACAGTGTGTGTGGGGGAGGGGGTGATTACAGTGTGTGGGGGAGAGGGGGTGATTACAGTGTGTGTGGGGGAGGGGATGATTACAGTGTGTGTGGGGGAGGGGGTGATTACAGTGTGTGTGGGGGGGGTGATTACAGTGTGTGTGGGGGGAGAGGGGGTGATTACAGTGTGTGTGGGGGGGAGAGGGGTGATTACAGTGTGTGTGGGGGGGGGGAGGGGGGGATTACAGTGTGTGTGGGGGGGGAGGGGGTGATTACAGTGTGTGTGGGGAGAGGGGGTGATTACAGTGTGTGTGGGGGGGGAGAGGGGCTGATTACAGTGTGTGTGGGGGGGGGAGAGGGGGAGATTACAGTGTGTGGGGTGAGGGGGCGATTACAGTGTGTGGGGGGGAGAGGGGGTGATTACAGTGTGTGTGGGGGAGGGGGGGTGATTACAGTGTGTGTGGGGGAGGGGGGGTGATTACAGTGCGTATGGGGGAGAGGGGGTGATTACAGTGTGTGTGGGGGAGGGGGGGTGATTACAGTGTGTGTGGGGGAGAGCGGGTGATTACAGTGCGTGTGGGGGAGAGGGGGTGATTACAGTGTGTGTGGGGGAGGGGGGGTGATTACAGTGTGTGGGGTGAGGGGGTGATTACAGTGTGTGGGGGGGAGGGGGTGATTACAGTGTGTGTGGGGGGGAGGGGGTGATTACAGTGTGTGTGGGGGGGAGGGGGTGATTACAGTGTGTGGGGGAGAGGGGGTGATTACAGTGTGTGGGGTGAGGGGGTGATAACAATGTGGGGGGAGGGCGTGATTACAGTGTGTGGGGGGGAGGGGGTAATTACAGTGTGCGGGGGGGAGGGGGTAATTACAGTGTGTGGGGGGGAGGTGGTGATTACACAGTGTGTGGAGGGGAGGGGTAATTACAGTGTGTGTGGGGGGAGAGGGGGTGATTACAGTGTGTGGGGGGGAGAGGGGGTGATTACAGTGTGTGGGGGATGGGGTGATTACAGTGTGTGGGGGGAGAGGGGGTGATGACACTGTGTGTGGGGGGGAGAGAGGGGGTGATTACAGTGTGTGGGGTGAGGGGGTGATTACAATGTGGGGGGAGGGCGTGATTACAGTGTGGGGTGAGAAGAGGTGATTACACAGTGTGTGGGGGAGAGGGGGTGATTTCAGTGTGGGGGGAGAGGGGGTGCTTACAGTTTGTGGGGGGGAGGGGGTAATTACAGTGTGTGGGGGGGAGGTGGTGATTACACTTTGTGTGGGGGGAGAGGGAGTGACTACAGTGTGGGGAGAGGGGGTGATTACAATGTGGGGTGAGAAGGGGTGATTACACAGTGTGTGGGGGAGAGGGGGTGATTACAGTGTGGGGAGAGGGGATGAATACAATGTGGGGTGAGAAGGGGTGATTACACAGTGTGTGGGGGAGAGGGGGTGATTACAGTGTGTGTGGGGGGAGAGGGGGTGATTACAGTTTGTGGGGGGGAGGGGGTAATTACAGTGTGTGTGGGGTGAGAAGGGGTGATTACACAGTGTGTGGGGGGAGGGGGTGATTACAGTGTGGGGAGAGGGGATGAATACAATGTGGGGTGAGAAGGGGTGATTACACAGTGTGTGGGGGAGAGGGGGTGATTACAGTGTGTGGGGGGAGGGGGGGATTACAGTGTGTGTGGGCGGGAGGGGGTGATTACAGTGTGGGGGGAGAGGGGGTAATTACAGTGTGTGCGGGAGGGGGAGATTACAGTGTGTGTGGGGGAGGGGGTGATTACAGTGTGTGTGGGGGAGGGGGTGATTACAGTGTGTGTGGGGGAGGGGGTGATTACAGTGTGTGTGGGGGAGGGGGTGATTACAGTGTGTGTGGGGGAGGGGGTGATTACAGTGTGCGTGGGGAGGGGGTGATTACAGTGTGTGTGGGGGAGGGGGTGATTACAGTGTGTGTGGGGGAGGGGGTGATTACAGTGTGTGTGGGGGGGTGGGGGTAATTACAGTGTGTGTGGGGGAGTTGGTGATTACAAGGTGTGGGGGGAGGGGGTGATTACAGTGTGCGGGGGGAGAGGTGGTGATTACATTGTGCGGGGGGAGGGGTGAGAACAGTGTGTGTGGGGGGGAGTGGGGGTGATTACAGTGTGGGGGTAGAGAGGGGGTGATTACAGTGTGTGTGGGGAGAGGGGGTGATTACAGTGTGTGGGGGGGAGAGGGGGTAATTACAGTGTGTGTGGGGAGAGGGGGTGATTACAGTGTGTGGGGGGGAGGGAATGATAACAGTGTGTGTGGGGGAGAGGGGATGATTACAGTGTGTGGGGGGGAGGGGGGTGATTACAGTGTGTGTGGGGGAGAGGGGATGATTACAGTGTGTGTGGGGGAGAGGGGATGATTACAGTGTGTGTGTGGGAGAGGGGATGATTACAGTGTGTGTGGGGGAGAGGGGGTGATTACAGTGTGGGGGGAGGGGGTGATTACAGTGTGTGTGGGGGAGAGGGGGTGATTACAGTGTGTGTGGGGGAGAGGGGATGATTACAGTGTGTGTGGGGGAGAGGGGGTGATTACAGTGTGTGTGGGGGAGAGGGGGTGATTACAGTGTGTGTGGGGGAGAGGGGATGATTACAGTGTGTGTGGGGGAGAGGGGATGATTACAGTTTGTGTGGGGGAGAGGGGATGATTACAGTGTGTGTGGGGAGAGGGGATGATTACAGTGTGTGTGGGGGAGAGGGGATGATTACAGTGTGTGTGGGGGAGAGGGGGTGATTACAGTGTGGGGGAGAGGGGATGATTAGAGTGTGTGTGGGGGAGAGGGGATGATTACAGTGTGTGTGGGGGAGAGGGGGTGATTACAGTGTGGGGGGAGGGGGTGATTACAGTGTGTGGGGGAGAGGGGATGATTACAGTGTGTGGGGGGGAGAGGGGGTGATTACAGTGTGTGGGGGGGGAGAGGGGATGATTACAGTGTGTGTGGGGGGAGAGGGTGATGACAGTGTGTGTGGGGGGGAGAGGGGATGATTACAGTGTGTGTGGGGGGGGGGAGTGGATGATTACAGTGTGTGTGGGGTGAGGGGGTGATTACAGTGTGTATGGGGAGGGGGGTGATTACAGTGTGTGTGGGGGAGGCGGTGATTACAGTGTGTGGGGGGGGAGAGGGGGTGATTACAGTGTGTGTGGGGGAGAGGGGGTGATTACAGTGTGTGTGGGGGGGAGAGGGGGTGATTACAGTGTGTGTGCGGGGGGAGGCGGTGATTACAGTGTGTGGGGGAGAGGGGGTGATTACAGTGTGTATGGGTGGAGGGGGTGATTACAGTGTGTGGGGGGAGGGGGTGATTACAGTGTGTTTGGGAGGGGGTGATTACAGTGTGTGTGTGGGGGAGGGGGTGATTACAGTGTGTGTGGGGGGAGGGAGTGATTACAGTGTGTGTGGGGGAGGGGGTGATTACAGTGTGTGTGGGGGGGTGGGGGTAATTACTGTGTGTGTGGGGGAGTTGGTGATTACAAGGTGTGGGGGGGAGGGGGTGATTACAGTGTGTGTGGGGGGAGATTACAGTGTGTGTGGGGGAGGGGATGATTACAGTGTGTGTGGGGAGGGGGGAGGGGGTGATTTCAGTGTGTGTGGGGGGGAGAGGGGGTGATTACAGTGTGTGGGGGGAGTGGGTGATTACAGTGTGTGGGGGGGAGTGGGTGATTACAGTGTGTGGGTGGGGAGGGGTGATTACAGTGTGTGGGGGAGAGGGGGTGATTACAGTGTGTGGGGGGGAGGGGGGGATTACTGTGTGTCGGGGGGAGGGGGTGATTACAGTGTGTGGGGGAGAGGGGGTAATTACAGTGTGTGTGGGGGGGAGAGGGGGTGATTAAAGTGTGTGGGGGATGGGGTGATTACAGTGTGTGGGGGGAGAGGGGGTGATGACACTGTGTGTGGGGGGGAGAGAGGGGGTGATTACAGTGTGTGGGGTGAGGGGGTGATTACAATGTGGGGGGAGGGCGTGATTACAGTGTGGGGTGAGAAGGGGTGATTACACAGTGTGTGGGGGAGAGGGGGTGATTTCAGTGTGGGGGGAGAGGGGGTGATTACAGTTTGTGGGGGGGAGGGGGTAATTACAGTGTGTGGGGGGGAGGTGGTGATTACACTTTGTGTGGGGGGAGAGGGAGTGACTACAGTGTGGGGAGAGGGGGTGATTACAATGTGGGGTGAGAAGGGGTGATTACACAGTGTGTGGGGGAGAGGGGGTGATTACAGTGTGTGGGGGGAGGGGGTGATTAAAGTGTGGGGAGAGGGGGTGATTACAATGTGGGGTGAGAAGGGGTGATTGCACAGTGTGTGGGGGAGAGGGGGTGATTACAGTGTGTGGGGGGAGGGGGTGATTACAGTGTGTGTGGGCGGGAGGGGGTGATTACAGTGTGGGGGGAGAGGGGGTAATTACAGTGTGTGGGGGGAGAGGGGGTGATTACAGTGTGCGTGGGGAGGGGGCGATTACAGTGTGTGTGGGGGAGGGGGTGATTACAGTGTGTGTGGGGGAGGGGGTGATTACAGTGTGTGTGGGGGGGTGGGGGTAATTACAGTGTGTGTGGGGGAGTTGGTGATTACAAGGTGTGGGGGGGAGGGGGTGATCACAGTGTGTGTGGGGGGAGATTACAGTGTGTGTGGGGGGGAGGGGGTGATTACAGTTTGTGGGGGGAGGGGGTGATTACAGTGTGTGGGGGGGAGAGGGGGTGATTACAGTGTGTGTGGGGGAGGCGGTGATTACAGTGTGTGTGGGGGAGGAGGTGATTACAGTGTGTGGGGAGGAGTGGGGGTGATTACAGTGTGTGTGGGGGAGAGGGGGTGATTACAGTGCGTGTGGGAGGGAGGGGGTGATTACAGTTTGAGGGGGGAGAGGGGGTGATTACAGTGTGTGGGGGGGAGTGGGAGTGATTACATTGTGCGGGGGGAGGGGTGAGAACAGTGTGTGTGGGGGGGAGTGGGGGTGATTACAGTGTGGGGGTAGAGAGGGGGTGATTACAGTGTGTGGGGGGGAAAGGGGGTAATTACAGTGTTTGTGGGGAGAGGGGGTGATTACAGTGAGTGTGGGGGGGAGTGGGGGTGATTACAGTGTGCGGGGGGAGAGGGGGTGATTACATTGTGCGGGGGGAGGGGTGAGAACAGTGTGTGTGGTGGGGAGTGGGGGTGATTACAGTGTGTGTGTGGGGGAGGGGGTGATTACAGTGTGTGGGGGGGAGAGGGGGTAATTACAGTGTGTGTGGGGAGAGGGGGTGATTACAGTGTGTGGGGGGAGGGGGGGTGATTACAGTGTGTGTGGGGGAGAGGGGATGATTACAGTGTGTGTGGGGGAGAGGGGATGATTACAGTGTGTGTGGGGGAGAGGGGGTGATTACAGTGTGGGAGGGAGGGGGTGATTACAGTGTGTGGGGGAGGGGGTGATTACAGTGTGTGGGGGAGAGGGGATGATTACAGTGTGTGTGGGGGAGAGGGGGTGATTACAGTGTGTGGGGGGGAGAGGGGATGATTACAGTGTGTGTGGGGGAGAGGGGGTGATTACAGTGTGTGGGGGAGAGGGGGTGATTACAGTGTGTGTGGGGGGGAGAGGGGGTGATTACAGTGTGTGTGTGGGGGAGAGGGGGTGATTACAGTGTGTGTGAGGTGGGAGAGAGAGTGATTATTGTGTATTTGGGGGGAGGGGGTGATTACAGTGTGGGGGGGAGGGGGTGATTACAGTGTGTGGGGGAGGGGGTGATTACAGTGTGTGGGGGAGAGGGGATGATTACAGTGTGTGTGGGGGAGAGGGGGTGATTACAGTGTGTGAGGGGAGAGGGGGTGATTACAGTGTGTGGGGTGGAGAGGGGGTGATTACAGTGTGTGTGGGGGGAGAGGGTGATTACAGTGTGGGGGGAGGGGGTGATTACAGTGTGTGGGGGAGGGGGTGATTACAGTGTGTGGGGGAGAGGGGATGATTACAGTGTGTGTGGGGGAGAGGGGGTGATTACAGTGTGTGGGGGGGAGAGGGGATGATTACAGTGTGTGTGGGGGGAGAGGGGATGATTACAGTGTGTGTGGGGGGAGAGGGTGATTACAGTGTGTGTGGGGGGGAGAGGGGGTGATTACAGTGTGTGTGAGCGGGGAAAGGGAGTGATTATTGTGTATTTGGGGGGGAGGGGGTGATTACAGTGTGTGTGGGGTGAGGGGGTGATTACAGTGTGTATGGGGAGGGGGGTGATTACAGTGTGTGTGGGGGAGGCGGTGATTACAGTGTGTGGGGGAGAGGGGGTGATTACAGTGTGTGTGGGGGGGAGAGGGGGTGATTACAGTGTGTGTGTGGGGGAGAGGGGGTGATTACAGTGTGTGTGGGGGAGTGGGTGATTACAGTGTGTGGGGGGAGGCGGTGATTACAGTGTGTGGGGAAGGGGGTGATTACAGTGTGTGGGGGGAGGCGGTGATTACAGTGTGTGGGGGAGAGGGTGATTACAGTGTGGGGGGAGGGGGTGATTACAGTGTGGGGGAGGGGGGTGATTACAGTGTGTGGGGGAGAGGGGATGATTACAGTGTGTGTGGGGGAGAGGGGGTGATTACAGTGTGTGGGGGGGAGAGGGGATGATTACAGTGTGTGTGGGGGGAGAGGGTGATTACAGTGTGTGTGGGGGGGAGAGGGGGTGATTACAGTGTGTGTGAGGGGGGAAAGGGAGTGATTATTGTGTATTTGGGGGGGAGGGGGTGATTACAGTGTGTGTGGGGTGAGGGGGTGATTACAGTGTGTATGGGGAGGGGGGTGATTACAGTGTGTGTGGGGGAGGCGTGATTACAGTGTGTGGGGGAGAGGGGGTGAGTACAGTGTGTGTGGGGGGGAGAGGGGGTGATTACAGTGTGTGTGTGGGGGAGAGGGGGTGATTACAGTGTGTGTGGGGGAGGCGGTGATTACAGTGTGTGGGGGAGAGGGGGTGATTACAGTGTGTGTGGGGGGGAGAGGGGGGTGATTACAGTGTGCGTGTGGGGGAGAGGGGGTGATTACAGTGTGTGTGAGGTGGGAGAGGGAGTGATTATTGTGTATTTGGGGGGGAGGGGGTGATTACAGTGTGTGTGGGGTGAGGGGGTGATTACAGTGTGTATGGGGGGAGGGGGGTGATTACAGTGTGTGTGGGGGAGGGGGTGATTACAGTGTGTGGGGGGAGGGGGTGATTACAGTGTGTTTGGGGGGGTGGGGGTAATTACAGTGTGTGTGGGGGAGTTGGTGATTACAAGGTGTGGGGGGGAGGGGGTGATTACAGTGTGTGTGGGGGAGTTGGTGATTACAAGGTGTGGGGGGGAGGGGGTGATTACAGTGTGTGTGGGGGGGAGATTACAGTGTGTGTGGGGGGGAGGGGATGATTGCAGTGTGTGGGGGGAGGGGGTGATTACAGTGTGTGTGGGGAGGGGGGAGGGGGTGATTTCAGTGTGTGTGGGGGGGAGAGGGGGTGATTACAGTGTGTGGGGGGAGTGGGTGATTACAGTGTGTGGGGGGGAGTGGGTGATTACAGTGTGTGGGTGGGGAGGGGTGATTACAGTGTGTGGGGGAGAGGGGGTGATTACAGTGTGTGGGGGGGAGGGGGGGATTACTGTGTGTCGGGGGGAGGGGGTGATTACAGTGTGTGGGGGAGAGGGGGTAATTACAGTGTGTGTGGGGGGGAGAGGGGGTGATTAAAGTGTGTGGGGGATGGGGTGATTACAGTGTGTGGGGGGAGAGGGGGTGATGACACTGTGTGTGGGGGGGAGAGAGGGGGTGATTACAGTGTGTGGGGTGAGGGGGTGATTACAATGTGGGGGGAGGGCGTGATTACAGTGTGGGGTGAGAAGGGGTGATTACACAGTGTGTGGGGGAGAGGGGGTGATTTCAGTGTGGGGGGAGAGGGGGTGATTACAGTTTGTGGGGGGGAGGGGGTAATTACAGTGTGTGGGGGGGAGGTGGTGATTACACTTTGTGTGGGGGGAGAGGGAGTGACTACAGTGTGGGGAGAGGGGGTGATTACAATGTGGGGTGAGAAGGGGTGATTACACAGTGTGTGGGGGAGAGGGGGTGATTACAGTGTGTGGGGGGAGGGGGTGATTAAAGTGTGGGGAGAGGGGGTGATTACAATGTGGGGTGAGAAGGGGTGATTGCACAGTGTGTGGGGGAGAGGGGGTGATTACAGTGTGTGGGGGGAGGGGGTGATTACAGTGTGTGTGGGCGGGAGGGGGTGATTACAGTGTGGGGGGAGAGGGGGTAATTACAGTGTGTGGGGGGAGAGGGGGTGATTACAGTGTGCGTGGGGAGGGGGCGATTACAGTGTGTGTGGGGGAGGGGGTGATTACAGTGTGTGTGGGGGAGGGGGTGATTACAGTGTGTGTGGGGGGGTGGGGGTAATTACAGTGTGTGTGGGGGAGTTGGTGATTACAAGGTGTGGGGGGGAGGGGGTGATCACAGTGTGTGTGGGGGGAGATTACAGTGTGTGTGGGGGGGAGGGGGTGATTACAGTTTGTGGGGGGAGGGGGTGATTACAGTGTGTGGGGGGGAGAGGGGGTGATTACAGTGTGTGTGGGGGAGGCGGTGATTACAGTGTGTGTGGGGGAGGAGGTGATTACAGTGTGTGGGGAGGAGTGGGGGTGATTACAGTGTGTGTGGGGGAGAGGGGGTGATTACAGTGCGTGTGGGAGGGAGGGGGTGATTACAGTTTGAGGGGGGAGAGGGGGTGATTACAGTGTGTGGGGGGGAGTGGGAGTGATTACATTGTGCGGGGGGAGGGGTGAGAACAGTGTGTGTGGGGGGGAGTGGGGGTGATTACAGTGTGGGGGTAGAGAGGGGGTGATTACAGTGTGTGGGGGGGAAAGGGGGTAATTACAGTGTTTGTGGGGAGAGGGGGTGATTACAGTGAGTGTGGGGGGGAGTGGGGGTGATTACAGTGTGCGGGGGGAGAGGGGGTGATTACATTGTGCGGGGGGAGGGGTGAGAACAGTGTGTGTGGTGGGGAGTGGGGGTGATTACAGTGTGTGTGTGGGGGAGGGGGTGATTACAGTGTGTGGGGGGGAGAGGGGGTAATTACAGTGTGTGTGGGGAGAGGGGGTGATTACAGTGTGTGGGGGGAGGGGGGGTGATTACAGTGTGTGTGGGGGAGAGGGGATGATTACAGTGTGTGTGGGGGAGAGGGGATGATTACAGTGTGTGTGGGGGAGAGGGGGTGATTACAGTGTGGGAGGGAGGGGGTGATTACAGTGTGTGGGGGAGGGGGTGATTACAGTGTGTGGGGGAGAGGGGATGATTACAGTGTGTGTGGGGGAGAGGGGGTGATTACAGTGTGTGGGGGGGAGAGGGGATGATTACAGTGTGTGTGGGGGAGAGGGGGTGATTACAGTGTGTGGGGGAGAGGGGGTGATTACAGTGTGTGTGGGGGGGAGAGGGGGTGATTACAGTGTGTGTGTGGGGGAGAGGGGGTGATTACAGTGTGTGTGAGGTGGGAGAGAGAGTGATTATTGTGTATTTGGGGGGAGGGGGTGATTACAGTGTGGGGGGGAGGGGGTGATTACAGTGTGTGGGGGAGGGGGTGATTACAGTGTGTGGGGGAGAGGGGATGATTACAGTGTGTGTGGGGGAGAGGGGGTGATTACAGTGTGTGAGGGGAGAGGGGGTGATTACAGTGTGTGGGGTGGAGAGGGGGTGATTACAGTGTGTGTGGGGGGAGAGGGTGATTACAGTGTGGGGGGAGGGGGTGATTACAGTGTGTGGGGGAGGGGGTGATTACAGTGTGTGGGGGAGAGGGGATGATTACAGTGTGTGTGGGGGAGAGGGGGTGATTACAGTGTGTGGGGGGGAGAGGGGATGATTACAGTGTGTGTGGGGGGAGAGGGGATGATTACAGTGTGTGTGGGGGGAGAGGGTGATTACAGTGTGTGTGGGGGGGAGAGGGGGTGATTACAGTGTGTGTGAGCGGGGAAAGGGAGTGATTATTGTGTATTTGGGGGGGAGGGGGTGATTACAGTGTGTGTGGGGTGAGGGGGTGATTACAGTGTGTATGGGGAGGGGGGTGATTACAGTGTGTGTGGGGGAGGCGGTGATTACAGTGTGTGGGGGAGAGGGGGTGATTACAGTGTGTGTGGGGGGGAGAGGGGGTGATTACAGTGTGTGTGTGGGGGAGAGGGGGTGATTACAGTGTGTGTGGGGGAGTGGGTGATTACAGTGTGTGGGGGGAGGCGGTGATTACAGTGTGTGGGGAAGGGGGTGATTACAGTGTGTGGGGGGAGGCGGTGATTACAGTGTGTGGGGGAGAGGGTGATTACAGTGTGGGGGGAGGGGGTGATTACAGTGTGGGGGAGGGGGTGATTACAGTGTGTGGGGGAGAGGGGATGATTACAGTGTGTGTGGGGGAGAGGGGGTGATTACAGTGTGTGGGGGGGAGAGGGGATGATTACAGTGTGTGTGGGGGGAGAGGGTGATTACAGTGTGTGTGGGGGGGAGAGGGGGTGATTACAGTGTGTGTGAGGGGGGAAAGGGAGTGATTATTGTGTATTTGGGGGGGAGGGGGTGATTACAGTGTGTGTGGGGTGAGGGGGTGATTACAGTGTGTATGGGGAGGGGGGTGATTACAGTGTGTGTGGGGGAGGCGTGATTACAGTGTGTGGGGGAGAGGGGGTGAGTACAGTGTGTGTGGGGGGGAGAGGGGGTGATTACAGTGTGTGTGTGGGGGAGAGGGGGTGATTACAGTGTGTGTGGGGGAGGCGGTGATTACAGTGTGTGGGGGAGAGGGGGTGATTACAGTGTGTGTGGGGGGGAGAGGGGGGTGATTACAGTGTGCGTGTGGGGGAGAGGGGGTGATTACAGTGTGTGTGAGGTGGGAGAGGGAGTGATTATTGTGTATTTGGGGGGGAGGGGGTGATTACAGTGTGTGTGGGGTGAGGGGGTGATTACAGTGTGTATGGGGGGAGGGGGGTGATTACAGTGTGTGTGGGGGAGGGGGTGATTACAGTGTGTGGGGGGAGGGGGTGATTACAGTGTGTTTGGGGGGGGTGGGGGTAATTACAGTGTGTGTGGGGGAGTTGGTGATTACAAGGTGTGGGGGGGAGGGGGTGATTACAGTGTGTGTGGGGGAGTTGGTGATTACAAGGTGTGGGGGGGAGGGGGTGATTACAGTGTGTGTGGGGGGGAGATTACAGTGTGTGTGGGGGGGAGGGGATGATTGCAGTGTGTGGGGGGAGGGGGTGATTACAGTGTGTGTGGGGAGGGGGGAGGGGGTGATTTCAGTGTGTGTGGGGGGGAGAGGGGGTGATTACAGTGTGTGGGGCGAGGGGGTGATTACAGTGTGTGTGGGGGGGAGGGGGTGATTACAGTGTGTGGGGGGAGTGGGTGATTACAGTGTGTGGGGGGGAGTGGGTGATTACAGTGTGTGGGTGGGGAGGGGTGATTACAGTGTGTGGGGGAGAGGGGGTGATTTCAGTGTGTGGGGGGGAGGGGGGGATTACTGTGTGTGGGGGGGAGGGGGGGATTACTGTGTGTGGGGGAGAGGGGGTAATTACAGTGTGTGTGGGGGGAGAGGGGGTGATTACAGTGTGCGGGGGAGAGGGGGTAATTACAGTGTGTGTGGGGGGGAGAGGGGGTGATTACAGTGTGTGGGGGGAGAGGGGGTGATGACACTGTGTGTGGGGGGGAGAGAGGGGGTGATTACAGTGTGTGGGGTGAGGGGGTGATTACAATGTGGGGGGAGGGCGTGATTACAGTGTGGGGTGAGAAGGGGTGATTACACAGTGTGTGGGGGAGAGGGGGTGATTTCAGTGTGGGGGGAGAGGGGGTGATTACAGTTTGTGGGGGGGAGGGGGTAATTACAGTGTGTGGGGGGGAGGTGGTGATTACACTTTGTGTGGGGGGAGAGGGAGTGACTACAGTGTGGGGAGAGGGGGTGATTACAATGTGGGGTGAGAAGGGGTGATTACACAGTGTGTGGGGGAGAGGGGGTGATTACAGTGTGTGGGGGGAGGGGGTGATTACAGTGTGGGGAGAGGGGGTGATTACAATGTGGGGTGAGAAGGGGTGATTACACAGTGTGTGGGGGAGAGGGGGTGATTACAGTGTGTGGGGGGAGGGGGTGATTACAGTGTGTGTGGGCGGGAGGGGGTGATTACAGTGTGGGGGGAGAGGGGGTAATTACAGTGTGTGGGGGGAGAGGGGGTGATTACAGTGTGCGTGGGGAGGGGGTGATTACAGTGTGTGTGGGGGAGGGGTTGATTACAGTGTGTGTGGGGGAGGGGGTGATTACAGTGTGTATGGGGGGGTGGGGGTAATTACAGTGTGTGTGGGGGAGTTGGTGATTACAAGGTGTGGGGGGGAGGGGGTGATCACAGTGTGTGTGGGGGGAGATTACAGTGTGTGTGGGGGGGAGGGGGTGATTACAGTGTGTGGGGGGAGGGGGTGATTACAGTGTGTGGGGGGGAGAGGGGGTGATTACAGTGTGTGTGGGGGAGGCGGTGATTACAGTGTGTGTGGGGGAGGAGGTGATTACAGTGTGTGGGGAGGAGTGGGGGTGATTACAGTGTGTGTGGGGGAGAGGGGGTGATTACAGTGCGTGTGGGAGGGAGGGGGTGATTACAGTTTGTGGGGGGAGAGGGGGTGATTACAGTGTGTGGGGGGGAGTGGGGGTGATTACATTGTGCGGGGGAGGGGTGAGAACAGTGTGTGTGGGGGGGAGTGGGGGTGATTACAGTGTGGGGGTAGAGAGGGGGTGATTACAGTGTGTGGGGGGAAAGGGGGTAATTACAGTGTTTGTGGGGAGAGGGGGTGATTACAGTGTGTGTGAGGGGGAGTGGGGGTGATTACAGTGTGCGGGGGGAGAGGGGGTGATTACATTGTGCGGGGTGAGGGGTGAGAACAGTGTGTGTGGTGGGGAGTGCGGGTGATTACAGTGTGTGTGTGGGGGAGGGGGTGATTACAGTGTGTGGGGGGGAGAGGGGGTAATTACAGTGTGTGTGGGGAGAGGGGGTGATTACAGTGTGTGGGGGGGAGGGGGGGTGATTACAGTGTGTGTGGGGGAGAGGGGATGATTACAGTGTGTGTGGGGGAGAGGGGATGATTACAGTGTGTGTGGGGGAGAGGGGGTGATTACAGTGTGGGGGGGAGGGGGTGATTACAGTGTGTGGGGGAGGGGGTGATTACAGTGTGTGTGGGCGAGAGGTGGTGATTATAGTGTGTGGGGGAGAGGGGATGATTACAGTGTGTGTGGGGGAGAGGGGGTGATTACAGTGTGTGGGGGGGAGAGGGGATGATTACAGTGTGTGTGGGGGGAGAGGGGGTGATTACAGTGTGTGTGGGGGTGAGAGGGGGTGATTACAGTGTGTGTGAGGTGGGAGAGGGAGTGATTATTGTGTATGTGGGGGGGAGGGGGTGATTACAGTGTGTGTGGGGTGAGGGGGTGATTACAGTGTGTATGGGGAGGGGGGTGATTACAGTGTGTGTGGGGGAGGCGGTGATTACAGTGTGTGGGGGGGAGAGGGGGTGATTACAGTGTGTGTGGGGGAGAGGGGGTGATTACAGTGTGTGGGGGAGAGGGGGTGATTACAGTGTGTGGGGGGAGAGGGGGTGATTACAGTGTGTGGGGGAGAGGGGGTGATTACAGTGTGTGTGGGGGGGAGAGGGGGTGATTACAGAGTGTGTGTGGGGGAGAGGGGGTGATTACAGTGTGTGTGAGGTGGGAGAGGGAGTGATTATTGTGTATTTGGGTGGGAGGGGGTGATTACAGTGTGTGTGGGGTGAGGGGGTGATTACAGTGTGTATGGGGGGAGGGGGGTGATTACAGTGTGTGTGGGGGAGGCGGTGATTACAGTGTGTGGGATGGAGGGGGTGATTACAGTGTGTGGGGGAGGGGGTGATTACAGTGTGTTTGGGGGGGTGGGGGTAATTAAAGTGTGTGTGGGGGAGGGGGTGATTACAGTGTGTGGGGGAGGGGGTGATTACAGTGTGTGTGGGGGAGGGGGTGATTACAGTGTGTGGGGGAGGGGGTGATTACAGTGTGTGTGGGGGGGTGGGGGTAATTACAGTGTGTGTGGGGGAGTTGGTGATTACAAGGTGTGGGGGGGAGGGGGTGATTACAGTGTGTGTGGGGGGGAGATTACAGTGTGTGTGGGGGGGAGGGGATGATTACAGTGTGTGGGGGGAGGGGGTGATTACAGTGTGTGTGGGGAGGGGGGAGGGGGTGATTTCAGTGTGTGTGGGGGGGAGAGGGGGTGATTACAGTGTGTGGGGCGAGGGGGTGATTACAGTGTGTGTGGGGGGGAGGGGGTGATTACAGTGTGTGGGGGGAGTGGGTGATTACAGTGTGTGGGGGGGAGTGGGTGATTACAGTGTGTGGGTGGGGAGGGGTGATTACAGTGTGTGGGGGAGAGGGGGTGATTACAGTGTGTGGGGGGGAGGGGGGATTACTGTGTGTCGGGGGGAGGGGGTGATTACAGTGTGTGGGGGAGAGGGGGTAATTACAGTGTGTGTGGGGGGGAGAGGGGGTGATTACAGTGTGTGGGGGATGGGGTGATTACAGTGTGTGGGGGGAGAGGGGGTGATGACACTGTGTGTGGGGGGGAGAGAGGGGGTGATTACAGTGTGTGGGGTGAGGGGGTGATTACAATGTGGGGGGAGGGCATGATTACAGTGTGGGGTGAGAAGGGGTGATTACACAGTGTGTGGGGGAGAGGGGGTGATTTCAGTGTGGGGGGAGAGGGGATGATTACAGTTTGTGGGGGGGAGGGGGTAATTACAGTGTGTGGGGGGGAGGTGGTGATTACACTTTGTGTGGGGGGAGAGGGAGTGACTACAGTGTGGGGAGAGGGGGTGATTACAATGTGGGGTGAGAAGGGGTGATTACACAGTGTGTGGGGGAGAGGGGGTGATTACAGTGTGTGGGGGGAGGGGGTGATTACAGTGTGGGGAGAGGGGGTGATTACAATGTGGGGTGAGAAGGGGTGATTGCACAGTGTGTGGGGGAGAGGGGGTGATTACAGTGTGTGGGGGGAAGGGGTGATTACAGTGTGTGTGGGCGGGAGGGGATGATTACAGTGTGGGGGGAGAGGGGGTAATTACAGTGTGTGGGGGGAGAGGGGGTGATTACAGTGTGCGTGGGGAGGGGGTGATTACAGTGTGTGTGGGGGAGGGGGTGATTACAGTGTGTGTGGGGGAGGGGGTGATTACAGTGTGTGTGGGGGGGGTGGGGGTAATTACAGTGTGTGTGGGGGAGTTGGTGATTACAAGGTGTGGGGGGGAGGGGGTGATCACAGTGTGTGTGGGGGGAGATTACAGTGTGTGTGGGGGGGAGGGGGTGATTACAGTGTGTGGGGGGAGGGGGTGATTACAGTGTGTGGGGGGGAGAGGGGGTGATTACAGTGTGTGTGGGGGAGGCGGTGATTACAGTGTGTGTGGGGGAGGAGGTGATTACAGTGTGTGGGGAGGAGTGGGGGTGATTACAGTGTGTGTGGGGGAGAGGGGGTGATTACAGTGCGTGTGGGAGGGAGGGGGTGATTACAGTTTGAGGGGGGAGAGGGGGTGATTACAGTGTGTGGGGGGGAGTGGGGGTGATTACATTGTGCGGGGGGAGGGGTGAGAACAGTGTGTGTGGGGGGGAGTGGGGGTGATTACAGTGTGGGGGTAGAGAGGGGGTGATTACAGTGTGTGGGGGGGGGAAAGGGGGTAATTACAGTGTTTGTGGGGAGAGGGGGTGATTACAGTGTGTGTGGGGGGGAGTGGGGGTGATTACAGTGTGCGGGGGGAGAGGGGGTGATTACATTGTGCACGGGGAGGGGTGAGAACAGTGTGTGTGGTGGGGAGTGGGGGTGATTACAGTGTGTGTGTGGGGGAGGGGGTGATTACAGTGTGTGGGGGGGAGAGGGGGTAATTACAGAGTGTGTGGGGAGAGGGGGTGATTACAGTGTGTGGGGGGAGGGGGGGTGATTACAGTGTGTGTGGGGGAGAGGGGATGATTACAGTGTGTGTGGGGGAGAGGGGATGATTACAGTGTGTGTGGGGGAGAGGGGGTGATTACAGTGTGGGGGGGAGGGGGTGATTACAGTGTGTGGGGGAGGGGGTGATTACAGTGTGTGGGGGAGAGGGGATGATTACAGTGTGTGTGGGGGAGAGGGGGTGATTACAGTGTGTGGGGGGGAGAGGGGATGATTACAGTGTGTGTGGGGGGAGAGGGGGTGATTACAGTGTGTGGGGGAGAGGGAGTGATTACAGTGTGTGTGGGGGAGGGGGTGATTACAGTGTGTGTGGGGGAGGCGGTGATTACAGTGTGTGGGGGAGAGGGGGTGATTACAGTGTGGGGGGGAGGGGGTGATTACAGTGTGTGGGGGAGGGGGTGATTACAGTGTGTGGGGGAGAGGGGATGATTACAGTGTGTGTGGGGGAGAGGGGGTGATTACAGTGTGTGTGGGGGGGAGAGGGGGTGATTACAGTGTGTGTGAGGGGGGAAAGGGAGTGATTATTGTGTATTTGGGGGGGGAGGGGGTGATTACAGTGTGTGTGGGGTGAGGGGGTGATTACAGTGTGTATGGGGAGGGGGGTGATTACAGTGTGTGTGGGGGAGGCGGTGATTACAGTGTGTGGGGGAGAGGGGGTGATTACAGTGTGTGTGGGGGGGAGAGGGGGTGATTACAGTGTGTGTGTGGGGGAGAGGGGGTGATTACAGTGTGTGTGAGGTGGGAGAGGGAGTGATTATTGTGTATTTGGGGGGGAGGGGGTGATTACAGTGTGTGTGGGGTGAGGGGGTGATTACAGTGTGTATGGGGGGAGGGGGGTGATTACAGTGTGTGTGGGGGAGGGGGTGATTACAGTGTGTGGGGGGAGGGGGTGATTACAGTGTGTTTGGGGGGGTGGGGGTAATTACAGTGTGTGTGGGGGGGTGGGGGTAATTACAGTGTGTGTGGGGGAGTTGGTGATTACAAGGTGTGGGGGGGAGGGGGCGATTACAGTGTGTGTGGGGGGGAGATTACAGTGTGTGTGGGGGGGAGGGGATGATTACAGTGTGTGGGGGGAGGGGTTGATTACAGTGTGTGTGGGGAGGGGGGAGGGGGTGATTTCAGTGTGTGTGGGGGGGAGAGGGGGTGATTACAGTGTGTGGGGCGAGGGGGTGATTACAGTGTGTGTGGGGGGGAGGGGGTGATTACAGTGTGTGTGGGGGGAGTGGGTGATTACAGTGTGTGGGGGGGAGTGGGTGATTACAGTGTGTGGGTGGGGAGGGGTGATTACAGTGTGTGGGGGGGAGGGGGGGATTACTGTGTGTGGGGGAGAGGGGGTAATTACAGAGTGTGTGGGGGGAGAGGGGGTGATTACAGTGTGTGGGGGATGGGGTGATTACAGTGTGTGGGGGGAGAGGGGGTGATGACACTGTGTGTGGGGGGGAGAGAGGGGGTGATTACAGTGTGGGGGAGGGGGTGATTACAGTGTGGGGGAGGGGGGGATTACTGTGTGTGGGGGGAGGGGGTGATTACAGTGTGTGGGGGAGAGGGGGTAATTACAGTGTGTGTGGGGGGAGAGGGGGTGATTACAGTGTGTGGGGGATGGGGTGATTACAGTGTGGGGGAGGGGGGGATTACTGTGTGTGGGGGGAGGGGGTGATTACAGTGTGTGGGGGAGAGGGGGTAATTACAGTGTGTGGGGGGAGAGGGGGTGATTACAGTGTGTGGGGGATGGGGTGATTACAGTGTGTGGGGGGAGAGGGGGTGATGACACTGTGTGTGGGGGGGAGAGAGGGGGTGATGACTGTGTGTGGGGGGGAGAGAGGGGGTGATTGCAGTGTGTGGGGTGAGGGGGTGATTACAATGTGGGGGGAGGGCGTGATTACAGTGTGTGGTGAGAAGGGGTGATTACACAGTGTGTGGGGGAGAGGGGGTGATTTCAGTGTGGGGGGAGAGGGGGTGATTACAGTTTGTGGGGGGGAGGGGGTAATTACAGTGTGTGGGGGGGAGGTGGTGATTACACTTTGTGTGGGGGGAGAGGGAGTGACTACAGTGTGGGGAGAGGGGGTGATTACAATGTGGGGTGAGAAGGGGTGATTACACAGTGTGTGGGGGAGAGGGGGTGATTACAGTGTGTGGGGGGAGGGGGTGATTACAGTGTGGGGAGAGGGGGGTGATTACAATGTGGGGTGAGAAGGGGTGATTACACAGTGTGTGGGGGAGAGGGGGTGATTACAGTGTGTGGGGGGAGGGGGTGATTACAGTGTGTGTGGGCGGGAGGGGGTGATTACAGTGTGGGGGGAGAGGGGGTAATTACAGTGTGTGGGGGGAGAGGGGGTGGTTACAGTGTGCGTGGGGAGGGGGTGATTACAGTGTGTGTGGGGGAGGGGGTGATTACAGTGTGTGTGGGGGAGGGGGTGATTACAGTGTGTGTGGGGGGGTGGGGGTAATTACAGTGTGTGTGGGGGAGTTGGTGATTACAAGGTGTGGGGGGGAGGGGGTGATCACAGTGTGTGTGGGGGGAGATTACAGTGTGTGTGGGGGGGAGGGGGTGATTACAGTGTGTGGGGGGAGGGGGTGATTACAGTGTGTGGGGGGGAGAGGGGGTGATTACAGTGTGTGTGGGGGAGGCGGTGATTACAGTGTGTGTGGGGGAGGAGGTGATTACAGTGTGTGGGGAGGAGTGGGGGTGATTACAGTGTGTGTGGGGAGAGGGGGTGATTACAGTGCGTGTGGGAGGGAGGGGGTGATTACAGTTTGTGGGGGGAGAGGGGGTGATTACAGTGTGTGGGGGGGAGTGGGGGTGATTACATTGTGCGGGGGGAGGGGTGAGAACAGTGTGTGTGGGGGGGAGTGGGGGTGATTACAGTGTGGGGGTAGAGAGGGGGTGATTACAGTGTGTGGGGGGAAAGGGGGTAATTACAGTGTTTGTGGGGAGAGGGGGTGATTACAGTGTGTGTGGGGGGGAGTGGGGGTGATTACAGTGTGCGGGGGGAGAGGGGGTGATTACATTGTGCGGGGGGAGGGGTGAGAACAGTGTGTGTGGTGGGGAGTGGGGGTGATTACAGTGTGTGTGTGGGGGAGGGGGTGATTACAGTGTGTGGGGGGGAGAGGGGGTAATTACAGTGTGTGTGGGGGAGAGGGAGTGATTACAGTGTGTGGGGGGGAGGGGGGTGATTACAGTGTGTGGGGGGGAGGGGGGGTGATTACAGTGTGTGTGGGGGAGAGGGGATGATTACAGTGTGTGTGGGGGAGAGGGGATGATTACAGTGTGTGTGGGGGAGAGGGGGTGATTACAGTGTGGGGGGGAGGGGGTGATTACAGTGTGTGGGGGAGGGGGTGATTACAGTGTGTGGGGGAGAGGGGATGATTACAGTGTGTGTGGGGGAGAGGGGGTGATTACAGTGTGTAGGGGGGGAGAGGGGATGATTACAGTGTGTGTGGGGGGAGAGGGGGTGATTACAGTGTGTGGGGGAGAGGGGGTGATTACAGTGTGTGTGGGGGGGAGAGGGGGTGATTACAGTGTGTGTGGGGGAGAGGGGATGATTACAGTGTGTGTGAGGTGGGAGAGGGAGTGATTATTGTGTATTTGGGGGGGAGGGGGTGATTACAGTGTGGGGGGGAGGGGGTGATTACAGTGTGTGGGGGAGGGGGTGATTACAGTGTGTGGGGGAGAGGGGATGATTACAGTGTGTGTGGGGGAGAGGGGGTGATTACAGTGTGTGGGGGGAGTGGGGATGATTACAGTGTGTGTGGGGGGAGAGGGTGATTCCAGTGTGTGTGGGGGGGAGAGGGGTTGATTACAGTGTGTGTGAGGTGGGAGAGGGAGTGATTATTGTGTATTTGGGGGGGAGGGGGTGATTACAGTGTGTGTGGGGTGAGGGGGTGATTACAGTGTGTATGGGGGGAGGGGGGTGAATACAGTGTGTGTGGGGGAGGCGGTGATTACAATGTGTGGGGGAGAGGGGGTGATTACAGTGTGCGTGGGGAGGGGGTGATTACAGTGTGTGTGGGGGAGGGGGTGATTACAGTGTGTGTGGGGGAGTTGGTGATTACAAGGTGTGGGGGGGAGGGGGTGATCACAGTGTGTGTGGGGGGAGATTACAGTGTGTGTGGGGGGGAGGGAGTGATTACAGTGTGTGGGGGGAGGGGGTGATTACAGTGTGTGGGGGAGAGGGGTTGATTACAGTGTGTGTGGGGGAGGCGGTGATTACAGTGTGTGTGGGGGAGAGAGGGGGTGATTACAGTGTGTGGGGGGGAGGCGGTGATTATAGTGTGTGTGGGGGAGGAGGTGATTACAGTGTGTGGGAGGAGTGGGGGTGATTACAGTGTGTGTGGGGGAGAGGGGGTGATTACAGTGCATGTGGGAGGGAGGGGGTGATTACAGTTTGTGGGGGGAGAGGGGGTGATTACAGTGTGTGGGGGGGAGTGGGGGTGATTACATTGTGCGGGGGGAGGGGTGAGAACAGTGTGTGTGGGGGGGAGTTGGGGTGATTACAGTGTGGGGGTAGAGAGGGGGTGATTACAGTGTGTGGGGGGGAGAGGGGGTAATTACAGTGTTTGTGGGGAGAGGGGGTGATTACAGTGTGTGTGGGGGGGAGTGGGGGTGATTACAGTGTGCGGGGGGAGAGGGGGTGATTACATTGTGCGGGGGGAGGGGTGAGAACAGTGTGTGTGGGGGGGGGAGTGGGGGTGATTACAGTGTGTGTGTGGGGGAGGCGGTGATTACAATGTGTGGGGGAGAGGGGGTGATTACAGTGTGCGTGGGGAGGGGGTGATTACAGTGTGTGTGGGGGAGGGGGTGATTACAGTGTGTGTGGGGGAGTTGGTGATTACAAGGTGTGGGGGGGAGGGGGTGATCACAGTGTGTGTGGGGGGAGATTACAGTGTGTGTGGGGGGGAGGGAGTGATTACAGTGTGTGGGGGGAGGGGGTGATTACAGTGTGTGGGGGAGAGGGGGTGATTACAGTGTGTGTGGGGGAGGCGGTGATTACAGTGTGTGTGGGGGAGAGAGGGGGTGATTACAGTGTGTGGGGGGGAGGCGGTGATTATAGTGTGTGTGGGGGAGGAGGTGATTACAGTGTGTGGGAGGAGTGGGGGTGATTACAGTGTGTGTGGGGGAGAGGGGGTGATTACAGTGCATGTGGGAGGGAGGGGGTGATTACAGTTTGTGGGGGGAGAGGGGGTGATTACAGTGTGTGCGGGGGAGTGGGGGTGATTACATTGTGCGGGGGGAGGGGTGAGAACAGTGTGTGTGGGGGGAGTTGGGGTGATTACAGTGTGGGGGTAGAGAGGGGGTGATTACAGTGTGTGGGGGGGAGAGGGGGTAATTACAGTGTTTGTGGGGAGAGGGGGTGATTACAGTGTGTGTGGGGGGGAGTGGGGGTGATTACAGTGTGCGGGGGGAGAGGGGGTGATTACATTGTGCGGGGGGAGGGGTGAGAACAGTGTGTGTGGGGGGGGGAGTGGGGGTGATTACAGTGTGTGTGTGGGGGAGGGGGTGATTACAGTGTGTGGGGGGGAGAGGGGGTAATTACAGTGTGTGTGGGGAGAGGGGGTGATTACAGTGTGTGGGGGGGAGAGGGGGTAATTACAGTGTGTGTGGGGAGAGGGGGTGATTACAGTGTGTGGGGGGGAGAGGGGGTGATTACAGTGTGTGGGGGGGAGTGGGGGAGATTACAGTGTGTGTGGGGGAGAGGGGGTGATTACAGTGTGTGTGGGGGAGAGGGGATGATTACAGTGTGTGTGGGGGAGAGGGGGTGATTACAGTGTGGGGGGGAGGGGGTGATTACAGTGTGTGGGGGAGGGGGTGATTACAGTGTGTGGGGGAGAGGGGGTGATTACAGTGTGTGTGGGGGAGAGGGGATGATTACAGTGTGTGTGGGGGAGAGGGGGTGATTACAGTGTGTGGAGGGGAGAGGGGATGATTACAGTGTGTGTGGGGGGAGAGGGGGTGATTACAGTGTGTGGGGGAGAGGGGGTGATTACAGTGTGTGTGGGGGGGAGAGGGGGTGATTACAGTGTGTGTGTGGGGGAGAGGGGGTGATTATTGTGTATTTGGGGGGGAGGGGGTGATTACAGTGTGTGTGGGGTGAGGGGGTGATTACAGTGTGTGGGGGGGAGAGGGGATGATTACAGTGTGTGTGGGGGGAGAGGGGGTGATTACAGTGTGTGGGGGAGAGGGGGTGATTACAGTGTGTGTGGGGGGGAGAGGGGGTGATTACAGTGTGTGTGTGGGGGAGAGGGGGTGATTACAGTGTGTGTGAGGTGGGAGAGGGAGTGATTATTGTGTATTTGGGGGGGAGGGGGTGATTACAGTGTGTGTGGGGTGAGGGGGTGATTACAGTGTGTGTGGGGGGAGAGGGGGTGATTACAGTGTGTGGGGGAGAGGGAGTGATTACAGTGTGTGTGGGGGAGGGGGTGATTACAGTGTGTGTGGGGGAGGCGGTGATTACAGTGTGTGGGGGAGAGGGGGTGATTACAGTGTGGGGGGGAGGGGGTGATTACAGTGTGTGGGGGAGGGGGTGATTACAGTGTGTGGGGGAGAGGGGATGATTACAGTGTGTGTGGGGGAGAGGGGGTGATTACAGTGTGTGTGGGGGGGAGAGGGGGTGATTACAGTGTGTGTGAGGGGGGAAAGGGAGTGATTATTGTGTATTTGGGGGGGGAGGGGGTGATTACAGTGTGTGTGGGGTGAGGGGGTGATTACAGTGTGTATGGGGAGGGGGGTGATTACAGTGTGTGTGGGGGAGGCGGTGATTACAGTGTGTGGGGGAGAGGGGGTGATTACAGTGTGTGTGGGGGGGAGAGGGGGTGATTACAGTGTGTGTGTGGGGGAGAGGGGGTGATTACAGTGTGTGTGAGGTGGGAGAGGGAGTGATTATTGTGTATTTGGGGGGGAGGGGGTGATTACAGTGTGTGTGGGGTGAGGGGGTGATTACAGTGTGTATGGGGGGAGGGGGGTGATTACAGTGTGTGTGGGGGAGGGGGTGATTACAGTGTGTGGGGGGAGGGGGTGATTACAGTGTGTTTGGGGGGGTGGGGGTAATTACAGTGTGTGTGGGGGGGTGGGGGTAATTACAGTGTGTGTGGGGGAGTTGGTGATTACAAGGTGTGGGGGGGAGGGGGCGATTACAGTGTGTGTGGGGGGGAGATTACAGTGTGTGTGGGGGGGAGGGGATGATTACAGTGTGTGGGGGGAGGGGTTGATTACAGTGTGTGTGGGGAGGGGGGAGGGGGTGATTTCAGTGTGTGTGGGGGGGAGAGGGGGTGATTACAGTGTGTGGGGCGAGGGGGTGATTACAGTGTGTGTGGGGGGGAGGGGGTGATTACAGTGTGTGTGGGGGGAGTGGGTGATTACAGTGTGTGGGGGGGAGTGGGTGATTACAGTGTGTGGGTGGGGAGGGGTGATTACAGTGTGTGGGGGGGAGGGGGGGATTACTGTGTGTGGGGGAGAGGGGGTAATTACAGAGTGTGTGGGGGGAGAGGGGGTGATTACAGTGTGTGGGGGATGGGGTGATTACAGTGTGTGGGGGAGAGGGGGTGATGACACTGTGTGTGGGGGGGAGAGAGGGGGTGATTACAGTGTGGGGGAGGGGGTGATTACAGTGTGGGGGAGGGGGGGATTACTGTGTGTGGGGGGAGGGGGTGATTACAGTGTGTGGGGGAGAGGGGGTAATTACAGTGTGTGTGGGGGGAGAGGGGGTGATTACAGTGTGTGGGGGATGGGGTGATTACAGTGTGGGGGAGGGGGGGATTACTGTGTGTGGGGGGAGGGGGTGATTACAGTGTGTGGGGGAGAGGGGGTAATTACAGTGTGTGGGGGGAGAGGGGGTGATTACAGTGTGTGGGGGATGGGGTGATTACAGTGTGTGGGGGGAGAGGGGGTGATGACACTGTGTGTGGGGGGGAGAGAGGGGGTGATGACTGTGTGTGGGGGGGAGAGAGGGGGTGATTGCAGTGTGTGGGGTGAGGGGGTGATTACAATGTGGGGGGAGGGCGTGATTACAGTGTGTGGTGAGAAGGGGTGATTACACAGTGTGTGGGGGAGAGGGGGTGATTTCAGTGTGGGGGGAGAGGGGGTGATTACAGTTTGTGGGGGGGAGGGGGTAATTACAGTGTGTGGGGGGGAGGTGGTGATTACACTTTGTGTGGGGGGAGAGGGAGTGACTACAGTGTGGGGAGAGGGGGTGATTACAATGTGGGGTGAGAAGGGGTGATTACACAGTGTGTGGGGGAGAGGGGGTGATTACAGTGTGTGGGGGGAGGGGGTGATTACAGTGTGGGGAGAGGGGGTGATTACAATGTGGGGTGAGAAGGGGTGATTACACAGTGTGTGGGGGAGAGGGGGTGATTACAGTGTGTGGGGGGAGGGGGTGATTACAGTGTGTGTGGGCGGGAGGGGGTGATTACAGTGTGGGGGGAGAGGGGGTAATTACAGTGTGTGGGGGGAGAGGGGGTGGTTACAGTGTGCGTGGGGAGGGGGTGATTACAGTGTGTGTGGGGGAGGGGGTGATTACAGTGTGTGTGGGGGAGGGGGTGATTACAGTGTGTGTGGGGGGGTGGGGGTAATTACAGTGTGTGTGGGGGAGTTGGTGATTACAAGGTGTGGGGGGGAGGGGGTGATCACAGTGTGTGTGGGGGGAGATTACAGTGTGTGTGGGGGGGAGGGGGTGATTACAGTGTGTGGGGGGAGGGGGTGATTACAGTGTGTGGGGGGGAGAGGGGGTGATTACAGTGTGTGTGGGGGAGGCGGTGATTACAGTGTGTGTGGGGGAGGAGGTGATTACAGTGTGTGGGGAGGAGTGGGGGTGATTACAGTGTGTGTGGGGAGAGGGGGTGATTACAGTGCGTGTGGGAGGGAGGGGGTGATTACAGTTTGTGGGGGGAGAGGGGGTGATTACAGTGTGTGGGGGGGAGTGGGGGTGATTACATTGTGCGGGGGGAGGGGTGAGAACAGTGTGTGTGGGGGGGAGTGGGGGTGATTACAGTGTGGGGGTAGAGAGGGGGTGATTACAGTGTGTGGGGGGAAAGGGGGTAATTACAGTGTTTGTGGGGAGAGGGGGTGATTACAGTGTGTGTGGGGGGGAGTGGGGGTGATTACAGTGTGCGGGGGGAGAGGGGGTGATTACATTGTGCGGGGGGAGGGGTGAGAACAGTGTGTGTGGTGGGGAGTGGGGGTGATTACAGTGTGTGTGTGGGGGAGGGGGTGATTACAGTGTGTGGGGGGGAGAGGGGGTAATTACAGTGTGTGTGGGGGAGAGGGAGTGATTACAGTGTGTGGGGGGGAGGGGGGTGATTACAGTGTGTGGGGGGGAGGGGGGGTGATTACAGTGTGTGTGGGGGAGAGGGGATGATTACAGTGTGTGTGGGGGAGAGGGGATGATTACAGTGTGTGTGGGGGAGAGGGGGTGATTACAGTGTGGGGGGGAGGGGGTGATTACAGTGTGTGGGGGAGGGGGTGATTACAGTGTGTGGGGGAGAGGGGATGATTACAGTGTGTGTGGGGGAGAGGGGGTGATTACAGTGTGTAGGGGGGGAGAGGGGATGATTACAGTGTGTGTGGGGGGAGAGGGGGTGATTACAGTGTGTGGGGGAGAGGGGGTGATTACAGTGTGTGTGGGGGGGAGAGGGGGTGATTACAGTGTGTGTGTGGGGGAGAGGGGATGATTACAGTGTGTGTGAGGTGGGAGAGGGAGTGATTATTGTGTATTTGGGGGGGAGGGGGTGATTACAGTGTGGGGGGGAGGGGGTGATTACAGTGTGTGGGGGAGGGGGTGATTACAGTGTGTGGGGGAGAGGGGATGATTACAGTGTGTGTGGGGGAGAGGGGGTGATTACAGTGTGTGGGGGGAGTGGGGATGATTACAGTGTGTGTGGGGGGAGAGGGTGATTCCAGTGTGTGTGGGGGGGAGAGGGGTTGATTACAGTGTGTGTGAGGTGGGAGAGGGAGTGATTATTGTGTATTTGGGGGGGAGGGGGTGATTACAGTGTGTGTGGGGTGAGGGGGTGATTACAGTGTGTATGGGGGGAGGGGGGTGAATACAGTGTGTGTGGGGGAGGCGGTGATTACAATGTGTGGGGGAGAGGGGGTGATTACAGTGTGCGTGGGGAGGGGGTGATTACAGTGTGTGTGGGGGAGGGGGTGATTACAGTGTGTGTGGGGGAGTTGGTGATTACAAGGTGTGGGGGGGAGGGGGTGATCACAGTGTGTGTGGGGGGAGATTACAGTGTGTGTGGGGGGGAGGGAGTGATTACAGTGTGTGGGGGGAGGGGGTGATTACAGTGTGTGGGGGAGAGGGGTTGATTACAGTGTGTGTGGGGGAGGCGGTGATTACAGTGTGTGTGGGGGAGAGAGGGGGTGATTACAGTGTGTGGGGGGGAGGCGGTGATTATAGTGTGTGTGGGGGAGGAGGTGATTACAGTGTGTGGGAGGAGTGGGGGTGATTACAGTGTGTGTGGGGGAGAGGGGGTGATTACAGTGCATGTGGGAGGGAGGGGGTGATTACAGTTTGTGGGGGGAGAGGGGGTGATTACAGTGTGTGGGGGGGAGTGGGGGTGATTACATTGTGCGGGGGGAGGGGTGAGAACAGTGTGTGTGGGGGGGAGTTGGGGTGATTACAGTGTGGGGGTAGAGAGGGGGTGATTACAGTGTGTGGGGGGGAGAGGGGGTAATTACAGTGTTTGTGGGGAGAGGGGGTGATTACAGTGTGTGTGGGGGGGAGTGGGGGTGATTACAGTGTGCGGGGGGAGAGGGGGTGATTACATTGTGCGGGGGGAGGGGTGAGAACAGTGTGTGTGGGGGGGGGAGTGGGGGTGATTACAGTGTGTGTGTGGGGGAGGCGGTGATTACAATGTGTGGGGGAGAGGGGGTGATTACAGTGTGCGTGGGGAGGGGGTGATTACAGTGTGTGTGGGGGAGGGGGTGATTACAGTGTGTGTGGGGGAGTTGGTGATTACAAGGTGTGGGGGGGAGGGGGTGATCACAGTGTGTGTGGGGGGAGATTACAGTGTGTGTGGGGGGGAGGGAGTGATTACAGTGTGTGGGGGGAGGGGGTGATTACAGTGTGTGGGGGAGAGGGGGTGATTACAGTGTGTGTGGGGGAGGCGGTGATTACAGTGTGTGTGGGGGAGAGAGGGGGTGATTACAGTGTGTGGGGGGGAGGCGGTGATTATAGTGTGTGTGGGGGAGGAGGTGATTACAGTGTGTGGGAGGAGTGGGGGTGATTACAGTGTGTGTGGGGGAGAGGGGGTGATTACAGTGCATGTGGGAGGGAGGGGGTGATTACAGTTTGTGGGGGGAGAGGGGGTGATTACAGTGTGTGCGGGGGAGTGGGGGTGATTACATTGTGCGGGGGGAGGGGTGAGAACAGTGTGTGTGGGGGGAGTTGGGGTGATTACAGTGTGGGGGTAGAGAGGGGGTGATTACAGTGTGTGGGGGGGAGAGGGGGTAATTACAGTGTTTGTGGGGAGAGGGGGTGATTACAGTGTGTGTGGGGGGGAGTGGGGGTGATTACAGTGTGCGGGGGGAGAGGGGGTGATTACATTGTGCGGGGGGAGGGGTGAGAACAGTGTGTGTGGGGGGGGAGTGGGGGTGATTACAGTGTGTGTGTGGGGGAGGGGGTGATTACAGTGTGTGGGGGGGAGAGGGGGTAATTACAGTGTGTGTGGGGAGAGGGGGTGATTACAGTGTGTGGGGGGGAGAGGGGGTAATTACAGTGTGTGTGGGGAGAGGGGGTGATTACAGTGTGTGGGGGGGAGAGGGGGTGATTACAGTGTGTGGGGGGGAGTGGGGGAGATTACAGTGTGTGTGGGGGAGAGGGGGTGATTACAGTGTGTGTGGGGGAGAGGGGATGATTACAGTGTGTGTGGGGGAGAGGGGGTGATTACAGTGTGGGGGGGAGGGGGTGATTACAGTGTGTGGGGGAGGGGGTGATTACAGTGTGTGGGGGAGAGGGGGTGATTACAGTGTGTGTGGGGGAGAGGGGATGATTACAGTGTGTGTGGGGGAGAGGGGGTGATTACAGTGTGTGGAGGGGAGAGGGGATGATTACAGTGTGTGTGGGGGGAGAGGGGGTGATTACAGTGTGTGGGGGAGAGGGGGTGATTACAGTGTGTGTGGGGGGGAGAGGGGGTGATTACAGTGTGTGTGTGGGGGAGAGGGGGTGATTATTGTGTATTTGGGGGGGAGGGGGTGATTACAGTGTGTGTGGGGTGAGGGGGTGATTACAGTGTGTGGGGGGGAGAGGGGATGATTACAGTGTGTGTGGGGGGAGAGGGGGTGATTACAGTGTGTGGGGGAGAGGGGGTGATTACAGTGTGTGTGGGGGGGAGAGGGGGTGATTACAGTGTGTGTGTGGGGGAGAGGGGGTGATTACAGTGTGTGTGAGGTGGGAGAGGGAGTGATTATTGTGTATTTGGGGGGGAGGGGGTGATTACAGTGTGTGTGGGGTGAGGGGGTGATTACAGTGTGTGTGGGGGGAGGGGGGTGATTACAGTGTGTGTGGGGGAGGCGGTGATTACAGTGTGTGGGAGGGAGGGGGTGATTACAGTGTGTGGCGGGAGGTGGTGATTACAGTGTGTGGGGGAGGGGGTGATTACAGTGTGTGTGGGGGGGTGGGGGTAATTACAGTGTGTGTGGGGGAGTTGGTGATTACAAGGTGTGGGGGGAGGGGGTGATTACAGTGTGTGTGGGGGGGAGATTACAGTGTGTGTGGGGGGGAGGGGATGATTACAGTGTGTGGGGGGAGGGGGTGATTACACTGTGTGTGGGGAGGGGGGAGGGGGTGATTTCAGTATGTGTGGGGGGGAGAGGGGGTGATTACAGTGTGTGTGGGGGGGAGGGGGTGATTACAGTGTGTGGGGGGAGTGGGTGATTACAGTATGTGGGGGGAGGGGTGATTACAGTGTGTGGGTGGGAGGGGTGATTACAGTGTGTGGGGGAGAGGGGGTGATTACAGTGTGTGGGGGGGAGGGGGGGATTACTGTGTGTGGGGGGGAGGGGGTGATTACAGTGTGTGGGGGAGAGGGGGTAATTACAGTGTGTGTGGGGGGGAGAGGGGGTGATTACAGTGTGTGGGGGATGGGGTGATTACAGTGTGTGGGGGGAGAGGGGGTGATGACACTGTGTGTGGGGGGGAGAGAGGGGGTGATTACAGTGTGTGGGGTGAGGGGGTGATTACAATGTGGGGGGAGGGCGTGATTACAGTGTGTGGTGAGAAGGGGTGATTACACAGTGTGTGGGGGAGAGGGGATGATTTCAGTGTGGGGGGAGAGGGGGTGATTACAGTATGTGGGGGGAGGGGGTAATTACAGTGTGTGGGGGGGAGGTGGTGATTACACTTTGTGTGGGGGGAGAGGGAGTGACTACAGTGTGGGGAGAGGGGGTGATTACAATGTGGGGTGAGAAGGGGTGATTACACAGTGTGTGGGGGAGAGGGGGTGATTACAGTGTGTGGGGGGAGGGGGTGATTACAGTGTGGGGAGAGGGGGTGATTACAATGTGGGGTGAGAAGGGGTGATTACACAGTGTGTGGGGGAGAGGTGGTGATTACAGTGTGTGGGGGGAGGGGGTGATTACAGTGTGTGTGGCCGGGAGGGGGTGATTACAGTGTGGGGGGAGAGGGGGTAATTACAGTGTGTGTTGGGAGAGGGGGTGATTACAGTGTGCGTGGGGAGGGGGTGATTACAGTGTGTGTGGGGGAGGGGGTGATTACAGTGTGTGTGGGGGAGGGGGTGATTACAGTGTGTGTGGGGGGGTGGGGGTAATTACAGTGTGTGTGGGGGAGTTGGTGATAACAAGGTGTGGGGGGGAGGGGGTGATCACAGTGTGTGTGGGGGGAGATTACAGTGTGTGTGGGGGGGAGGGGGTGATTACAGTGTGTGGGGGGAGGGGGTGATTACAGTGTGTGCGGGGGAGAGGGGGTGATTACAGTGTGTGTGGGGGAGGCGGTGATTACAGTGTGTGTGGGGGAGGAGGTGATTACAGTGTGTGGGGAGGAGTGGGGGTGATTACAGTGTGTGTGGGGGAGAGGGGGTGATTACAGTGCGTGTGGGAGGGAGGGGGTGATTACAGTTTGTGGGGGAGAGGGGGTGATTACAGTGTGTGGGGGGGAGTGGGGGTGATTACATTGTGCGGGGGGAGGGGTGAGAACAGTGTGTGTGGGGGGGAGTGGGGGTGATTACAGTGTGGGGGTAGAGAGGGGGTGATTACAGTGTGTGGGGGGGAGAGGGGGTAATTACAGTGTTTGTGTGGAGAGGGGGTGATTACAGTGTGTGTGGGGGGGAGTGGGGGTGATTACAGTGTGCGGGGGAGAGGGGGTGATTACATTGTGCGGGGGGAGGGGGGAGAACAGTGTGTGTGGGGGGGGAGTGGGGGTGATTACAGTGTGTGTGTGGGGGAGGGGGTGATTACAGTGTGTGGGGGGGAGAGGGGGTAATTACAGTGTGTGTGGGGAGAGGGGGTGATTACAGTGTGTGGGGGGGAGGGGGGGTGATTACAGTGTGTGTGGGGGAGAGGGGATGATTACAGTGTGTGTGGGGGAGAGGGGATGATTACAGTGTGTGTGGGGGAGAGGGGGTGATTACAGTGTGTGGGGGGGAGAGGGGATGATTACAGTGTGTGTGGGGGGAGAGGGGGTGATTACAGTGTGTGGGGGAGAGGGGGTGATTACAGTGTGTGTGGGGGGAGAGGGGGTGATTACAGTGTGTGTGTGGGGGAGAGGGGGTGATTACAGTGTGTGTGAGGTGGGAGAGGGAGTGATTATTGTGTATTTGGGGGGGAGGGGGTGATTACAGTGTGTGTGGGGTGAGGGGGTGATTACAGTGTGTGTGGGGGGAGGGGGGTGATTACAGTGTGTGTGGGGGAGGCGGTGATTACAGTGTGTGGGAGGGAGGGGGTGATTACAGTGTGTGGGGGGAGGGGGTGATTACAAGGTGTGGGGGGGAGGGGGTGATTACAGTGTGTGTGGGGGGGAGATTACAGTGTGTGTGGGGGGGATGGGATGATTACAGTGTGTGGGGGGAGGGGGTGATTACAGTGTGTGTGGGGAGGGGGGAGGGGGTGATTTCAGTGTGTGTGGGGGGGAGAGGGGGTGATTACAGTGTGTGGGGTGAGGGGGTGATTACAGTGTGTGTGGGGGGGAGGGGGTGATTACAGTGTGTGGGGGGAGTGGGTGATTACAGTGTGTGGGGGGGTGGGTGATTACAGTGTGTGGGTGGGGAGGGGTGATTACAGTGTGTGGGGGAGAGGGCGTGATTACAGTGTGTGGGGGGGGAGGGGGGGATTACTGTGTGTGGGGGGGAGGGGGTGATTACAGTGTGGGGGGGGAGGGGGTGATTACAGTGTGTGTGGGGGGAGTGGTGTGATTACAGTGTGCGGGGGGAGAGGGGGTGATTACATTGTGCGGGGGGAGGGGTGAGAACAGTGTGTGTGGGGGGGGGAGTGGGGGTGATTACAGTGTGTGTGTGGGGGAGGGGGTGATTACAGTGTGTGGGGGGGAGAGGGGGTAATTACAGTGTGTGTGGGGAGAGGGGGTGATTACAGTGTGTGGGGGGGAGAGGGGGTAATTACAGTGTGTGTGGGGAGAGGGGGTGATTACAGTGTGTGGGGGGGAGAGGGGGTGATTACAGTGTGTGGGGGGGAGTGGGGGAGATTACAGTGTGTGTGGGGGAGAGGGGGTGATTACAGTGTGTGTGGGGGAGAGGGGATGATTACAGTGTGTGTGGGGGAGAGGGGGTGATTACAGTGTGGGGGGGAGGGGGTGATTACAGTGTGTGGGGGAGGGGGTGATTACAGTGTGTGGGGGAGAGGGGGTGATTACAGTGTGTGTGGGGGAGAGGGGATGATTACAGTGTGTGTGGGGGAGAGGGGGTGATTACAGTGTGTGGAGGGGAGAGGGGATGATTACAGTGTGTGTGGGGGGAGAGGGGGTGATTACAGTGTGTGGGGGAGAGGGGGTGATTACAGTGTGTGTGGGGGGGAGAGGGGGTGATTACAGTGTGTGTGTGGGGGAGAGGGGGTGATTATTGTGTATTTGGGGGGGAGGGGGTGATTACAGTGTGTGTGGGGTGAGGGGGTGATTACAGTGTGTGGGGGGGAGAGGGGATGATTACAGTGTGTGTGGGGGGAGAGGGGGTGATTACAGTGTGTGGGGGAGAGGGGGTGATTACAGTGTGTGTGGGGGGGAGAGGGGGTGATTACAGTGTGTGTGTGGGGGAGAGGGGGTGATTACAGTGTGTGTGAGGTGGGAGAGGGAGTGATTATTGTGTATTTGGGGGGGAGGGGGTGATTACAGTGTGTGTGGGGTGAGGGGGTGATTACAGTGTGTGTGGGGGGAGGGGGGTGATTACAGTGTGTGTGGGGGAGGCGGTGATTACAGTGTGTGGGAGGGAGGGGGTGATTACAGTGTGTGGCGGGAGGTGGTGATTACAGTGTGTGGGGGAGGGGGTGATTACAGTGTGTGTGGGGGGGTGGGGGTAATTACAGTGTGTGTGGGGGAGTTGGTGATTACAAGGTGTGGGGGGAGGGGGTGATTACAGTGTGTGTGGGGGGGAGATTACAGTGTGTGTGGGGGGGAGGGGATGATTACAGTGTGTGGGGGGAGGGGGTGATTACACTGTGTGTGGGGAGGGGGGAGGGGGTGATTTCAGTATGTGTGGGGGGGAGAGGGGGTGATTACAGTGTGTGTGGGGGGGAGGGGGTGATTACAGTGTGTGGGGGGAGTGGGTGATTACAGTGTGTGGGGGGAGGGGTGATTACAGTGTGTGGGTGGGAGGGGTGATTACAGTGTGTGGGGGAGAGGGGGTGATTACAGTGTGTGGGGGGGAGGGGGGGATTACTGTGTGTGGGGGGGAGGGGGTGATTACAGTGTGTGGGGGAGAGGGGGTAATTACAGTGTGTGTGGGGGGGAGAGGGGGTGATTACAGTGTGTGGGGGATGGGGTGATTACAGTGTGTGGGGGGAGAGGGGGTGATGACACTGTGTGTGGGGGGGAGAGAGGGGGTGATTACAGTGTGTGGGGTGAGGGGGTGATTACAATGTGGGGGGAGGGCGTGATTACAGTGTGTGGTGAGAAGGGGTGATTACACAGTGTGTGGGGGAGAGGGGATGATTTCAGTGTGGGGGGAGAGGGGGTGATTACAGTATGTGGGGGGAGGGGGTAATTACAGTGTGTGGGGGGGAGGTGGTGATTACACTTTGTGTGGGGGGAGAGGGAGTGACTACAGTGTGGGGAGAGGGGGTGATTACAATGTGGGGTGAGAAGGGGTGATTACACAGTGTGTGGGGGAGAGGGGGTGATTACAGTGTGTGGGGGGAGGGGGTGATTACAGTGTGGGGAGAGGGGGTGATTACAATGTGGGGTGAGAAGGGGTGATTACACAGTGTGTGGGGGAGAGGTGGTGATTACAGTGTGTGGGGGGAGGGGGTGATTACAGTGTGTGTGGCCGGGAGGGGGTGATTACAGTGTGGGGGGAGAGGGGGTAATTACAGTGTGTGTTGGGAGAGGGGGTGATTACAGTGTGCGTGGGGAGGGGGTGATTACAGTGTGTGTGGGGGAGGGGGTGATTACAGTGTGTGTGGGGGAGGGGGTGATTACAGTGTGTGTGGGGGGGTGGGGGTAATTACAGTGTGTGTGGGGGAGTTGGTGATAACAAGGTGTGGGGGGGAGGGGGTGATCACAGTGTGTGTGGGGGGAGATTACAGTGTGTGTGGGGGGGAGGGGGTGATTACAGTGTGTGGGGGGAGGGGGTGATTACAGTGTGTGCGGGGGAGAGGGGGTGATTACAGTGTGTGTGGGGGAGGCGGTGATTACAGTGTGTGTGGGGGAGGAGGTGATTACAGTGTGTGGGGAGGAGTGGGGGTGATTACAGTGTGTGTGGGGGAGAGGGGGTGATTACAGTGCGTGTGGGAGGGAGGGGGTGATTACAGTTTGTGGGGGAGAGGGGGTGATTACAGTGTGTGGGGGGGAGTGGGGGTGATTACATTGTGCGGGGGGAGGGGTGAGAACAGTGTGTGTGGGGGGGAGTGGGGGTGATTACAGTGTGGGGGTAGAGAGGGGGTGATTACAGTGTGTGGGGGGGAGAGGGGGTAATTACAGTGTTTGTGTGGAGAGGGGGTGATTACAGTGTGTGTGGGGGGGAGTGGGGGTGATTACAGTGTGCGGGGGAGAGGGGGTGATTACATTGTGCGGGGGGAGGGGGGAGAACAGTGTGTGTGGGGGGGGAGTGGGGGTGATTACAGTGTGTGTGTGGGGGAGGGGGTGATTACAGTGTGTGGGGGGGAGAGGGGGTAATTACAGTGTGTGTGGGGAGAGGGGGTGATTACAGTGTGTGGGGGGGAGGGGGGGTGATTACAGTGTGTGTGGGGGAGAGGGGATGATTACAGTGTGTGTGGGGGAGAGGGGATGATTACAGTGTGTGTGGGGGAGAGGGGGTGATTACAGTGTGTGGGGGGGAGAGGGGATGATTACAGTGTGTGTGGGGGGAGAGGGGGTGATTACAGTGTGTGGGGGAGAGGGGGTGATTACAGTGTGTGTGGGGGGAGAGGGGGTGATTACAGTGTGTGTGTGGGGGAGAGGGGGTGATTACAGTGTGTGTGAGGTGGGAGAGGGAGTGATTATTGTGTATTTGGGGGGGAGGGGGTGATTACAGTGTGTGTGGGGTGAGGGGGTGATTACAGTGTGTGTGGGGGGAGGGGGGTGATTACAGTGTGTGTGGGGGAGGCGGTGATTACAGTGTGTGGGAGGGAGGGGGTGATTACAGTGTGTGGGGGGAGGGGGTGATTACAAGGTGTGGGGGGGAGGGGGTGATTACAGTGTGTGTGGGGGGGAGATTACAGTGTGTGTGGGGGGGATGGGATGATTACAGTGTGTGGGGGGAGGGGGTGATTACAGTGTGTGTGGGGAGGGGGGAGGGGGTGATTTCAGTGTGTGTGGGGGGGAGAGGGGGTGATTACAGTGTGTGGGGTGAGGGGGTGATTACAGTGTGTGTGGGGGGGAGGGGGTGATTACAGTGTGTGGGGGGAGTGGGTGATTACAGTGTGTGGGGGGGTGGGTGATTACAGTGTGTGGGTGGGGAGGGGTGATTACAGTGTGTGGGGGAGAGGGCGTGATTACAGTGTGTGGGGGGGGAGGGGGGGATTACTGTGTGTGGGGGGGAGGGGGTGATTACAGTGTGGGGGGGGAGGGGGTGATTACAGTGTGTGTGGGGGGAGTGGTGTGATTACAGTGTGTGGGGGAGAGGGGATGATTACAGTGTGTGTGGAGGGGAGGGGGTGATTTCAGTGTGTGTGATGGGGAGAGGGGGTGATTATAGTGTGTGTGGGAGCGAGGGGGTGATTACAGTGTGGGGGGAGAGGGGGTAATTACAGTGTGGGGGGGGAGGGGGTGATTACAGTGTGTGTGGGGGAGAGGGGGGGATTACAGTGTGTGTGGGGGGGAGAGGGGTTGATTACAGTGTGTGGGTGGGAGGGGGTGATTACAGTGTGTGTGGGGGGAAGAGGGGGTGATTATAGTGTGTGTGGGGGAGGGGGTGATTACAGTGTGGGGGAGGGGGTGATTGCAGTGTGTGGGGGAGAGGAGATGATTACAGTGTGTGTGGGGGGAGAGGGGGTGATTACAGTGTGTGTGGGGGGGGAGAGGCGGTGATTACAGTGTGTGTGAGGTGGGAAAGGGAGTGATTATTGTGTATTTGGGGGGGAGGGGGTGATTACAGTGTGTGTGGGGTGAGGGGGTGATTACAGTGTGTGGGTGGAAGGGGTGATTACAGTGAGTCTGGGGGGGAGATTACAGTGTGTGGGGGGGAGTGGGGGAGATTACAGTGTGTGGGGGAGAGGGGGTGATTACAGTGTGTGTGGGGAGGGGGGAGGGGGTGATTACAGTGTGTGTGGGGGGGAGAGGGTGTGATTACAGTGTGTGGGGGGGAGGGGGTGATTACTGTGTGTGGGGGGGAGGGGGTGATTACAGTGTGGGGGGGAGGGGGTGATTACAGTGTGTGTGGGGGGAGTGGTGTGATTACAGTGTGTGTGGAGGGGAGGGGGTGATTACAGTGTGTGTGAGGGGGAGAGGGGGTGATTACAGTGTGTGTGGGAGCGAGGGGGTGATTACAGTGTGGGGGGAGAGGGGGTAATTACTGTGTGCGGGGGGAGGGGGTGATTACAGTGTGTGTGGGGGGGGTGATTACAGTGTGTGTGGGGGGGAGAGGGGGTGATTACAGTGTGTGTGGGGGGAGAGGGGTTGATTACAGTGTGTGGGTGGGAGGGGGTGATTACATTGTGTGTGGGGTGAGGGGGTGATTACAGTGTGTGTGGGGGGAAGAGGGGGTGATTACAGTGTGTGTGGGGGAGGGGGTGATTACAGTGTGGGGGAGGGGGTGATTGCAGTGTGTGGGGGAGAGGGGATGATTACAGTGTGTGTGGGGGGGAGAGGGGATGAATACAGTGTGTGTGGGGGGGAGAGGCGGTGATTACAGTGTGTGTGAGGTGGGAGAGGGAGTGATTATTGTGTATTTGGGGGGGAGGGGGTGATTACAGTGTGTGTGGGGAGAGGGGGTGATTCCAGTGTGTGTGGGGGAGGCGGAGATTACAGTGTGTGGGAGGGAGGGGGTGATTACAGTGTGTGTGGGGGGGTGATTACAGTGTGGGGGGGAGAGGGGGTGATTACAGTGTGTGGGGGGAGGGGATGATTACAGTGTGTGTGGGGGAGGGGGTGATTACAGTGTGTGTGGGGGGGTGGGGGTAATTACAGTGTGTGTGGGGGAGTTGGTGATTACAAGGTGTGGGGGGGAGGGGGTGATTACAGTGTGTGTGGGTGAGGGGGTGATTACAGTGTGTGTGGGGGGGTGGGGGTAATTACAGTGTGTGTGGGGGAGTTGGTGATTACAAGGTGTGGGGGGGTGGGGGTAATTACAGTGTGTGTGGGGGAGTTGGTGATTACAAGGTGTGGGGGGGAGGGGGTGATCACAGTGTGTGTGGGGGGAGATTACAGTGTGTGGGGGGGGAGGGGGTGATTACAGTGTGTGGGGGGAGGGGGTGATTACAGTGTGTGTGGGGAGGGGGTGATTACAGTGTGTGTGGGGGGGAGAGGGTGATTACAGTGTTTGGGTGAGGGGGTGATTACAGTGTGTGGAGGGGGAGGGGGTGATTACAGTGTGTGGGGGGAGTGGGCGATTACAGTGTGTGGGGGGGAGTGGGTGATTACAGTGTGTGGGTGGGGAGGGGTGATTACAGTGTGTGGGGGGAGGGGGTGATTACAGTGTGGGGGGAGAGGGGGTGATTACAGTGTGTGTGGGAGTGAGGGGGTGATTACAGTGTGGGGGGAGAGGGGGTAATTACAGTGTGCGGGGGGAGGGGGTGATTACAGTGTGTGGGGGGGAGAGGGGGTGATTGCAGTGTGTGTGGGGGAGGAGGTGATTACAGTGTGTGTGGGGGAGAGGGGGTGATTACAGTGCGTGTGGGAGGGAGGGGGTGATTACAGTTTGTGGGGGGAGAGGGGGTGATTACAGTGTGCGGGGGGAGTGGGGGTGATTACAGTGTGCGGGGGGAGAGGGGGTGATTACATTGTGCGGGGGAGGGGTCAGAACAGTGTGTGTGGGGGGAGTGGGGGTGATTACAGTGTGGGGGTAGAGAGGGGGTGATTACAGTGTGTGGGGGGGAGAGGGGCTAATTACAATGTGTGTGGGGGGGAGTGGGGGTGATTACAGTGTGGGGGTAGAGAGGGGGTAATTACAGTGTGTGTGGAGAGAGAGGGTGATTACAGTGTGTGTGGGGGGGAGGGAATGATTACAGTGTGTGTGGGGGAGAGGGGATGATTACAGTGTGTGTGGGGGAGAGGGGGTGATTACACTGTGAGGGAGGGGGTGATTACAGTGTTTGGGGGAGAGGGGGTGATTACAGTGTGTGTGGGGGGGAGAGGGGGTGATTACAGTGTGTGTGGGGGGGAGAGGGGGTGATTACAGTGTGTGTGGGGGAGAGGGGATGATTGCAGTGTGTGTGGGGGAGAGGGGGTGATTACAGTGTGGGGGAGGGGGTGATTACAGTGTGTGGGGAAGAGGGGGTGATTACAGTGTGTGGGGGGGAGAGGGGATGATTACAGTGTGTGTGGGGGAGAGGGGATGATTACAGTGTGTGTGGGGGGGAGAGGGGGTGATTACAGTGTGTGGGGGAGAGGGGGTGATTACAGTGTGTGTGGGGGGGAGAGGGGGTGATTACAGTGTGTGTGGGGGGGAGAGGGGGTGATTACAGTGTGTGTGAGGTGGGAGAGGGAGTGATATTGTGTATTTGGGGGGGAAGGGGTGATTACAGTGTGTGTGGGGTGAGGGGGTGATTACAGTGTGTATGGGGGAGGGGGGTGATTACAGTGTGTGTGGGGGAGGCGGTGATTACAGTGTGTGGGAGGGAGGGGGTGATTACAGTGTGTGGGGGGAGGGGGTGATTACAGTGTGTGTGGGGGAGGGGGTGATTACAGTGTGTGTGGGGGGGTGGGGGTAATTACAGTGTGTGGGGGGAGTTGGTGATTACAAGGTGTGGGGGGGAGGGGGTGATTACAGTGTGTGTGGGGGGGAGATTACAGTGTGTGTGGGGGGGAGGGGGTGATTACAGTGTGTGGGGGGAGGGAGTGATTAAAGTCTGTATGGGGAGGGGGGAGGTGGTGATTTCAGTGTGTGTGGGGGGGAGAGGGGGTGATTACAGTGTGTGGGGTGAGGGGGTGATTACAGTGTGTGTGGGGGGGAGGGGGTGATTACAGTGTGTGGGGGGAGTGGGTGATTACAGTGTGTGGGGGGGAGTGGGTGATTACAGTGTGTGGGTGGGGAGGGGTGATTACAGTGTGTGGGGGAGAGGGGGTGATTACAGTGTGTGGGGGGGAGGGGGTGATTACTGTGTGTGGGGGGGAGGGGGTGATTACAGTGTGGGGGGGGAGGGTGTGATTACAGTGTGTGTGGGGGGAGTGGTGTGATTACAGTGTGTGTGGAGGGGAGTGGTTGATTACAGTGTGTGTGAGGGGGAGAGGGGGTGATTACAGTGTGTGTGGGAGCGAGGGGGTGATTACAGTGTGTGGGGAGAGAGGGTAATTACAGTGTGCGGGGGGGAGGGGGTGATTACAGTGTGTGTGGGGGGGGTGATTACAGGGTGTGTGGGGGGGGGAGAGGGGTGATTACAGTGTGTGTGGGGGCGAGAGGGGTTGATTACAGTGTGTGGGTGGGAGGGGGTGATTACAGTGTGTGTGGGGTGTGGGGGTGATTAGAGTGTGTGTGGGGGGAAGAGGGGGTGATTACAGTGTGTGTGGGGGAGGGGGTGATTACAATGTGGGGGAGGGGGTGATTACAGTGTGTGTGGGGGGGAGAGGGGATGATTACAGTGTGTGTGGGGTGGAGAGGGGGTGATTACAGTGTGTGTGGGGGGGAGAGGGGGTGATTACAGTGTGTGTGAGGTGGGAGAGGGAGTGAGTATTGTGTATCTGGGGGGGAGGGGGTGATTACAGTGTGTGTGGGGTGAGGGGGTGATTACAGTGTGTGGGTGGAAGGGGTGAGTACAGTGAGTCTGGGGGGAAGATTACAGTGTGTGGGGGGGGAGTGGGGGAGATTACAGTGTGTGGGGGAGAGGGGGTGATTACAGTGTGTGTGGGGAGGGGGTAGGGGGTGATTACAGTGTGTGTGGTGGGGAGAGGGGGTGATTACAGTGTGTGGGGTGAGGGGGTGATTACAGTGTGTGGGGGGAGGGGGTAATTACAGTGTGTGGGGGGAGTGGGTGATTACAGTGTGTGGGGGGGAGTGGGTGATTACAGTGTGGGGGGGAGAGGGTGATTACTGTGTGTGGGGGGGAGTGGGTGATTACAGTGTGTGGGTGGGGAGGGGGTGATTACAGTGTGTGGGGGAGAGGGGGTGATTACAGTGTGTGGGGGGGAGGGGGTGATTACTGTGTGTGGGGGGAGGGGGTGATTACAGTGTGGGGGGGAGGGGGTGATTACAGTGTGTGGGCGGAGTGGGGGTGATTACAGTGTGTGTGGGGGGGGAGTGGATGATTACAGTATGTGGCGGGGAGAGGGGGTGATTACAGTGTGGCGGGGGAGAGGGGATGATTACAGTGTGTGTGGGGGAGGGGGTGATTACAGGGTGTGTGGGGGGGAGGGGATGATTACAGTATGTGGCGGGGGAGAGGGGGTGATTACAGTGTGTGGGGGAGGGGGCGATTACAGTGTGTGTGGGGGGGAGAGGGGGTGATTACAGAGCGTGTGGGGGAGGGGGTGATTACAGTGTGTGTGGGGGAGGGGGTGATTAGTGTGTGTGGGGGGGAGGGGGGATTACAGTGTGTGGGGAGGGAGGGGGTGATTACAGTGTGTGTGGGGGGAGAGGGGGTGATTACAGTATGTGTGGGGGGGAGAGGGGGTGATTACAGTGTGTGTGGGAGGGAGGAGCTGATTACAGTGTGTGGGGGGAGAGGGGGTGATTACAGTGTGTGTGGGGGAGAGGGGGTGATTACAATGTGTCTGGGGGAGAGGGGGTGATTACAGTGTGTGGGGGGGAGTGGGTGATTACAGTGTGTGTGGGGGAGGCGGTGATTACAGTGTGTGGGAGGGAGGGGGTGATTACAATGTGTGGGGGGAGCGGGTGATTACAGTGTGTGTGGGGGAGGGGGTGATTACAGTGTATGTGGGCGGGAGGGGGTGATTACAGTTTGGGGGGAGAGGGGGTGATTACAGTGTGTGGGGGGAGGGGGTGATTACAGTGTGTGTGGGGGAGGGGGTGATTACAGTGTGTGTGGGGGGGTGGGGGTAATTACAGTGTGTGTGGGGGAGTTGGTGATTACAAGGTGTGGGGGGAGGGGGTGATTACAGTGTGTGTGGGGTGGAGATTACAGTGTGTGTGGGGGGGAGGGGGTGATTACAGTGTGTGGGGGGAGGGGGTGATTACAGTGTGTGTGGGGAGGGGGGAGGGGGTGATTACAGTGTGTGTGGGGGGGAGAGGGGGTGATTACAGTGTATGGGGTGAGGGGGTGATTACAGTGTGTGGAGGGGGAGGGGGTGATTACAGTGTGTGGGGGGAGTGGGCGATTACAGTGTGTGGGGGGGAGTGGGTGATTACAGTGTGTGGGTGGGGACGGGTGATTACAGTGTGTGGGGGAGAGGGGGTGATTACAGTGTTGGGGGGGAGGGGGTGATTACAGTGTGGGGGGGGAGGGGGTGATTACAGTGTGTGGGTGGGGAGGGGTGATTACAGTGTGTGGGGGAGAGGGTGTGATTACAGTGTGTGGGGGGGGAGGGGGGGATTACTGTGTGTGGGGGGGAGGGGGTGATTACAGTGTGGGGGGGAGGGGGTGATTACAGTGTGTGTGGGGGGAGTGGTGTGATTACAGTGTGTGGGGGAGAGGGGATGATTACAGTGTGTGTGGAGGGGAGGGGGTGATTTCAGTGTGTGTGATGGGGAGAGGGGGTGATTATAGTGTGTGTGGGAGCGAGGGGGTGATTACAGTGTGGGGGGAGAGGGGGTAATTACAGTGTGGGGGGGGAGGGGGTGATTACAGTGTGTGTGGGGGGAGAGGGGGGGATTACAGTGTGTGTGGGGGGGAGAGGGGTTGATTACAGTGTGTGGGTGGGAGGGGGTGATTACAGTGTGTGTGGGGGGAAGAGGGGGTGATTATAGTGTGTGTGGGGGAGGGGGTGATTACAGTGTGGGGGAGGGGGTGATTGCAGTGTGTGGGGGAGAGGAGATGATTACAGTGTGTGTGGGGGGAGAGGGGGTGATTACAGTGTGTGTGGGGGGGGAGAGGCGGTGATTACAGTGTGTGTGAGGTGGGAAAGGGAGTGATTATTGTGTATTTGGGGGGGAGGGGGTGATTACAGTGTGTGTGGGGTGAGGGGGTGATTACAGTGTGTGGGTGGAAGGGGTGATTACAGTGAGTCTGGGGGGGAGATTACAGTGTGTGGGGGGTAGTGGGGGAGATTACAGTGTGTGGGGGAGAGGGGGTGATTACAGTGTGTGTGGGGAGGGGGGAGGGGGTGATTACAGTGTGTGTGGGGGGGAGAGGGTGTGATTACAGTGTGTGGGGGGGAGGGGGTGATTACTGTGTGTGGGGGGGAGGGGGTGATTACAGTGTGGGGGGGAGGGGGTGATTACAGTGTGTGTGGGGGGAGTGGTGTGATTACAGTGTGTGTGGAGGGGAGGGGGTGATTACAGTGTGTGTGAGGGGGAGAGGGGGTGATTACAGTGTGTGTGGGAGCGAGGGGGTGATTACAGTGTGGGGGGAGAGGGGGTAATTACTGTGTGCGGGGGGAGGGGGTGATTACAGTGTGTGTGGGGGGGGTGATTACAGTGTGTGTGGGGGGGAGAGGGGGTGATTACAGTGTGTGTGGGGGGAGAGGGGTTGATTACAGTGTGTGGGTGGGAGGGGGTGATTACATTGTGTGTGGGGTGAGGGGGTGATTACAGTGTGTGTGGGGGGAAGAGGGGGTGATTACAGTGTGTGTGGGGGAGGGGGTGATTACAGTGTGGGGGAGGGGGTGATTGCAGTGTGTGGGGGAGAGGGGATGATTACAGTGTGTGTGGGGGGGAGAGGGGATGAATACAGTGTGTGTGGGGGGGAGAGGCGGTGATTACAGTGTGTGTGAGGTGGGAGAGGGAGTGATTATTGTGTATTTGGGGGGGAGGGGGTGATTACAGTGTGTGTGGGGAGAGGGGGTGATTCCAGTGTGTGTGGGGGAGGCGGAGATTACAGTGTGTGGGAGGGAGGGGGTGATTACAGTGTGTGTGGGGGGGTGATTACAGTGTGGGGGGGAGAGGGGGTGATTACAGTGTGTGGGGGGAGGGGATGATTACAGTGTGTGTGGGGGAGGGGGTGATTACAGTGTGTGTGGGGGGGTGGGGGTAATTACAGTGTGTGTGGGGGAGTTGGTGATTACAAGGTGTGGGGGGGAGGGGGTGATTACAGTGTGTGTGGGGGGAGATTACAGTGTGTGGGGGGGGAGGGGGTGATTACAGTGTGTGGGGGGAGGGGGTGATTACAGTGTGTGTGGGGAGGGGGTGATTACAGTGTGTGTGGGGGGGAGAGGGTGATTACAGTGTTTGGGTGAGGGGGTGATTACAGTGTGTGGAGGGGGAGGGGGTGATTACAGTGTGTGGGGGGAGTGGGCGATTACAGTGTGTGGGGGGGAGTGGGTGATTACAGTGTGTGGGTGGGGAGGGGTGATTACAGTGTGTGGGGGGAGGGGGTGATTACAGTGTGGGGGGAGAGGGGGTGATTACAGTGTGTGTGGGAGTGAGGGGGTGATTACAGTGTGGGGGGAGAGGGGGTAATTACAGTGTGCGGGGGAGGGGGTGATTACAGTGTGTGGGGGGGAGAGGGGGTGATTGCAGTGTGTGTGGGGGAGGAGGTGATTACAGTGTGTGTGGGGGAGAGGGGGTGATTACAGTGCGTGTGGGAGGGAGGTGGTGATTACAGTTTGTGGGGGGAGAGGGGGTGATTACAGTGTGCGGGGGGAGTGGGGGTGATTACAGTGTGCGGGGGGAGAGGGGGTGATTACATTGTGCGGGGGAGGGGTCAGAACAGTGTGTGTGGGGGGAGTGGGGGTGATTACAGTGTGGGGGTAGAGAGGGGGTGATTACAGTGTGTGGGGGGGAGAGGGGCTAATTACAATGTGTGTGGGGGGGAGTGGGGGTGATTACAGTGTGGGGGTAGAGAGGGGGTAATTACAGTGTGTGTGGAGAGAGAGGGTGATTACAGTGTGTGTGGGGGGGAGGGAATGATTACAGTGTGTGTGGGGGAGAGGGGATGATTACAGTGTGTGTGGGGGAGAGGGGGTGATTACACTGTGAGGGAGGGGGTGATTACAGTGTTTGGGGGAGAGGGGGTGATTACAGTGTGTGTGGGGGGGAGAGGGGGTGATTACAGTGTGTGTGGGGGGGAGAGGGGGTGATTACAGTGTGTGTGGGGGAGAGGGGATGATTGCAGTGTGTGTGGGGGAGAGGGGGTGATTACAGTGTGGGGGAGGGGGTGATTACAGTGTGTGGGGAAGAGGGGGTGATTACAGTGTGTGGGGGGGAGAGGGGATGATTACAGTGTGTGTGGGGGAGAGGGGATGATTACAGTGTGTGTGGGGGGGAGAGGGGGTGATTACAGTGTGTGGGGGAGAGGGGGTGATTACAGTGTGTGTGGGGGGGAGAGGGGGTGATTACAGTGTGTGTGGGGGGGAGAGGGGGTGATTACAGTGTGTGTGAGGTGGGAGAGGGAGTGATATTGTGTATTTGGGGGGGAAGGGGTGATTACAGTGTGTGTGGGGTGAGGGGGTGATTACAGTGTGTATGGGGGAGGGGGGTGATTACAGTGTGTGTGGGGGAGGCGGTGATTACAGTGTGTGGGAGGGAGGGGGTGATTACAGTGTGTGGGGGGAGGGGGTGATTACAGTGTGTGTGGGGGAGGGGGTGATTACAGTGTGTGTGGGGGGGTGGGGGTAATTACAGTGTGTGGGGGGAGTTGGTGATTACAAGGTGTGGGGGGGAGGGGGTGATTACAGTGTGTGTGGGGGGGAGATTACAGTGTGTGTGGGGGGGAGGGGGTGATTACAGTGTGTGGGGGGAGGGAGTGATTAAAGTCTGTATGGGGAGGGGGGAGGTGGTGATTTCAGTGTGTGTGGGGGGGAGAGGGGGTGATTACAGTGTGTGGGGTGAGGGGGTGATTACAGTGTGTGTGGGGGGGAGGGGGTGATTACAGTGTGTGGGGGGAGTGGGTGATTACAGTGTGTGGGGGGGAGTGGGTGATTACAGTGTGTGGGTGGGGAGGGGTGATTACAGTGTGTGGGGGAGAGGGGGTGATTACAGTGTGTGGGGGGGAGGGGGTGATTACTGTGTGTGGGGGGGAGGGGGTGATTACAGTGTGGGGGGGGAGGGTGTGATTACAGTGTGTGTGGGGGGAGTGGTGTGATTACAGTGTGTGTGGAGGGGAGTGGGTGATTACAGTGTGTGTGAGGGGGAGAGGGGGTGATTACAGTGTGTGTGGGAGCGAGGGGGTGATTACAGTGTGTGGGGAGAGAGGGTAATTACAGTGTGCGGGGGGGAGGGGGTGATTACAGTGTGTGTGGGGGGGGTGATTACAGGGTGTGTGGGGGGGGGAGAGGGGTGATTACAGTGTGTGTGGGGGCGAGAGGGGTTGATTACAGTGTGTGGGTGGGAGGGGGTGATTACAGTGTGTGTGGGGTGTGGGGGTGATTAGAGTGTGTGTGGGGGGAAGAGGGGGTGATTACAGTGTGTGTGGGGGAGGGGGTGATTACAATGTGGGGGAGGGGGTGATTACAGTGTGTGTGGGGGGGAGAGGGGATGATTACAGTGTGTGTGGGGTGGAGAGGGGGTGATTACAGTGTGTGTGGGGGGGAGAGGGGGTGATTACAGTGTGTGTGAGGTGGGAGAGGGAGTGAGTATTGTGTATCTGGGGGGGAGGGGGTGATTACAGTGTGTGTGGGGTGAGGGGGTGATTACAGTGTGTGGGTGGAAGGGGTGATTACAGTGAGTCTGGGGGGAAGATTACAGTGTGTGGGGGGGGAGTGGGGGAGATTACAGTGTGTGGGGGAGAGGGGGTGATTACAGTGTGTGTGGGGAGGGGGTAGGGGGTGATTACAGTGTGTGTGGTGGGGAGAGGGGGTGATTACAGTGTGTGGGGTGAGGGGGTGATTACAGTGTGTGGGGGGAGGGGGTAATTACAGTGTGTGGGGGGAGTGGGTGATTACAGTGTGTGGGGGGGAGTGGGTGATTACAGTGTGGGGGGGAGAGGGTGATTACTGTGTGTGGGGGGGAGTGGGTGATTACAGTGTGTGGGTGGGGAGGGGGTGATTACAGTGTGTGGGGAGAGGGGGTGATTACAGTGTGTGGGGGGGAGGGGGTGATTACTGTGTGTGGGGGGAGGGGGTGATTACAGTGTGGGGGGGAGGGGGTGATTACAGTGTGTGGGCGGAGTGGGGGTGATTACAGTGTGTGTGGGGGGGGAGTGGATGATTACAGTATGTGGCGGGGAGAGGGGGTGATTACAGTGTGGCGGGGGAGAGGGGATGATTACAGTGTGTGTGGGGGAGGGGGTGATTACAGGGTGTGTGGGGGGGAGGGGATGATTACAGTATGTGGCGGGGGAGAGGGGGTGATTACAGTGTGTGGGGGAGGGGGCGATTACAGTGTGTGTGGGGGGGAGAGGGGGTGATTACAGAGCGTGTGGGGGAGGGGGTGATTACAGTGTGTGTGGGGGAGGGGGTGATTAGTGTGTGTGGGGGGGAGGGGGGATTACAGTGTGTGGGGAGGGAGGGGGTGATTACAGTGTGTGTGGGGGGAGAGGGGGTGATTACAGTATGTGTGGGGGGGAGAGGGGGTGATTACAGTGTGTGTGGGAGGGAGGAGCTGATTACAGTGTGTGGGGGGAGAGGGGGTGATTACAGTGTGTGTGGGGGAGAGGGGGTGATTACAATGTGTCTGGTGGAGAGGGGGTGATTACAGTGTGTGGGGGGGAGTGGGTGATTACAGTGTGTGTGGGGGAGGCGGTGATTACAGTGTGTGGGAGGGAGGGGGTGATTACAATGTGTGGGGGGAGCGGGTGATTACAGTGTGTGTGGGGGAGGGGGTGATTACAGTGTATGTGGGCGGGAGGGGGTGATTACAGTTTGGGGGGAGAGGGGGTGATTACAGTGTGTGGGGGGAGGGGGTGATTACAGTGTGTGTGGGGGAGGGGGTGATTACAGTGTGTGTGGGGGGGTGGGGGTAATTACAGTGTGTGTGGGGGAGTTGGTGATTACAAGGTGTGGGGGGAGGGGGTGATTACAGTGTGTGTGGGGTGGAGATTACAGTGTGTGTGGGGGGGAGGGGGTGATTACAGTGTGTGGGGGGAGGGGGTGATTACAGTGTGTGTGGGGAGGGGGGAGGGGGTGATTACAGTGTGTGTGGGGGGGAGAGGGGGTGATTACAGTGTATGGGGTGAGGGGGTGATTACAGTGTGTGGAGGGGGAGGGGGTGATTACAGTGTGTGGGGGGAGTGGGCGATTACAGTGTGTGGGGGGGAGTGGGTGATTACAGTGTGTGGGTGGGGACGGGTGATTACAGTGTGTGGGGGAGAGGGGGTGATTACAGTGTTGGGGGGGAGGGGGTGATTACAGTGTGGGGGGGGAGGGGGTGATTACAGTGTTTGTGGGGGGAGTGGTGTGATTACAGTGTGTGTGGAGGGGAGGGGGTGATTACAGTGTGTGTGAGGGGGATAGGGGGTGATTACAGTGTGTGTGGGAGCGAGGGGGTGATTACAGTGTGGGGGGAGAGCGGGTAATTACAGTGTGCGGGGGGAGGGGGTGATTACAGTGTGTGGGGGAGAGGGGGTGATTATAGTGTGTGGGGTGAGGGGGTGATTACAGTGTGTGGGGGGAGGGGGTAATTACAGTGTGTGGGGGGAGTGGGTGATTACAGTGTGTGGGGGGGGAGGGGGTGATTACAGTGTGTGGGGGAGAGGGGGTGATTACAGTGTGTGGGGGGAGGGGGTGATTACAGTGTGGGGGGGAGGGGGTGATTACACTGTGTGGGGGGAGAGTGGGTGATTACAGTGTGGCGGGGAGAGGGGATGATTACAGTGAGTGTGGGGGAGGAGGTGATTACAGTGTGTGTGGGGGGGAGGGGATGATTACAGTATGTGGCGGGGGAGAAGGGGTGATTACAGTGTGTGTGGGGGAGGAGGTGATTACAGTGTGTGTGGGGGGGAGAGGGGGTGATTACAGAGCGTGTGGGGGAGGGGGTGATTACAGTGTGTGTGGGGCAGGGGGTGATTACAGTGCGTGTGGGAGGGAGGGGGTGATTACAGTGTGCGGGGGGAGAGGGGGTGATTACATTGTGCGGGGGGAGGGGTGCGAACAGTGTGTGTGGGGGGGAGTGGGGGTGATTACAGTGTGCGGGGGGAGAGGGGGTGATTACATTGTATGGGGGGAGGGGGGAGAACAGTGTGTGTAGGGGGGAGTGGGGGTGATTACAGTGTGGGGGTAGAGAGGGGGTAATTACAGTGTGTGTGGGGAGAAGGGGTGTTTACAGTGTGTGTGGGAGGGAGGTGGTGATTACAGTGTGTGGGGGGGAGGGAATGATTACAGTGTGTGTGGGGGAGAGGGGGTGATTACAGTGTGGGGGAGGGGGTGATTACAGTGTGTGGGGGAGAGGGGGTGATTACAGTGTGTGGGGGAGAGGGGGTGATTACAGTGTGTGTGGGGGAGAGGGGGTGATTACAGTGTGTGTGGGGGAGAGGGGGTGATTACAGTGTGGAGGAGGGTGTGATTACAGTGTGTGGGGGAGAGGGGGTGATTACAGTGTGTGTGGGGGGGAGAGGGGGTGAATACAGTGTGTGTGGGGGAGAGGGGATGATTACAGTGTGTGTGGGGGAGAGGGGGTGATTACAGTGTGGGGGAGGGGGTGATTACAGTGTGTGGGGGAGAGGGGGTGATTACAGTGTGTGGGGGGAGGGGATGATTACAGTGTGTTTGGGGGAGAGGGGATGATTACAGTGTGTGTGGGGGGGAGAGGGGGTGATTACAGTGTGTGGGGGAGAGGGGGTGATTACAGTGTGTGTGGGGGGGAGAGGGGGTGATTACAGTGTGTGTGGGGGGGTGAGGGGGTGATTACAGTGTGTGTGAGGTGGGAGAGGGAGTGATTATTGTGTATTTGGGGGGGAGGGGGTGATTACAGTGTGTGTGGGGTGAGGGGGTGATTACAGTGTGTATGGGGGGAGGGGGGTGATTACAGTGTGTGTGGGGAGGCGGTGATTACAGTGTGTGGGAGGGAGGGGGTGATTACAGTGTGTGGGGGGAGGGAGTGATTACAGTGTGTGTGGGGGAGGGGGTGATTACAGTGTGTGTGGGGGGGTGGGGGTAATTACAGTGTGTGTGGGGGAGTTGGTAATTACAAGGTGTGGGGGGGAGGGGGTGATTACAGTGTGTGTGGGGGGGAGATTACAGTGTGTGTGGGGAGGGGGGAGGGGTTGATTTCAGTGTGTGTGGGGGGGAGAGGGGGTGATTACAGTGTGTGTGGGGGGGAGGGGGTGATTACAGTGTGTGGGGGGGGAGTGGGTGATTACAGTGTGTGGGTGGGGAGGGGTGATTACAGTGTGTGGGGGGGAGGGGGTGATTACTGTGTGTGGGGGGGAGGGGGTGATTACAGTGTGGGGGAGAGGGGGTGATTACAGTGTGTGTGGGGGAATGGTGTGATTACAGTGTGTGTGGAGGGGAGGGGGTGATTACAGTGTGTGTGAGGGGGAGAGGGGGTGATTACAGTGTGTGTGGGAGCGAGGGGGTGATTACAGTGTGGGGGGAGAGGGGGTAATTACAGTGTGCATGGTGGAGGGGGTGATTACAGTGTGTGTGGGGGGGTGATTACAGTGTGTGTGGGGGGGAGAGGGGGTGATTACAGTGTGTGTGGGGGGGAGAGGGGTTGATTACAGTGTGTGGGTGGGAGGGGGTGATTACAGTGTGTGTGGGGTGAGGGGGTGATTACAGTGTGTGTGGGGGGAAGAGGGGGTGATTACAGTGTGTGTGGGGGAGGGGGTGATTACAGTGTGTGGGGGAGAGGGGATGATTACAGTGTGTGTGGGGGGGAGAGGAGGTGATTACAGTGTGTGTGAGGTGGGAGAGGGAGTGATTATTGTGTATTTGGGGGGGCGGGGGTGATTACAGTGTGTGTGGGGTGAGGGGGTGATTACAGTGTGTATGGGGGGAGGGGGGTGATTACACTGTGTGTGAGGTGGGAGAGGGAGTGATTATTGTGTATTTGGGGGGGAGGGGGTGATTACAGTGTGTGTGGGGTGAAGGGGTGATTACAGTGTGTGGTGGAAGGGGTGATTACAGTGAGTCTGGGGGGAAGATTACAGTGTGTGGGGGGGGAGTGGGGGAGATTACAGTGTGTGGGGGAGAGGGGGTGATTACAGTGTGTGTGGGGAGGGGGAGGGGTGATTACAGTGTGTGTGGGGGGGAGAGGGGGTGATTACAGTGTGTGGGGTGAGGAGGTGATTACAGTGTGTGGGGGGGAGGGGGTAATTACAGTGTGTGGGTGGGAGTGGGTGATTACAGTGTGTGGGTGGGGAGGGGGTGATTACAGTGTGTGGGGGAGAGGGGGTGATTACAGTGTGTGGGGGGAGGGGGTCATTACAGTGTGTGGGGGAGTGGGGTGATTACAGTGTGTGTGGGGGGGGAGTGGATGATTACAGTGTGTGGGGGAGAGGGGATGATTACAGTGTGTATGGGGGAGGGGGTGATTACAGTGTGTGTGGGGGGGAGGGGATGATTACAGTATGTGGCGGGGGAGAGGGGGTGATTACAGTGTGGCGGGGGAGAGGGGATGATTACAGTGTGTGTGGGGGAGGGGGTGATTACAGTGTGTGTGGGGGGGAGGGGATGATTACAGTATGTGGCGGGGGAGAGGGGGTGATTACAGTGTGTGGGGGAGGGGGCGATTACAGTGTGTGTGGGGGGGAGAGGGGGTGATTACAGAGCGTGTGGGGGAGGGGGTGATTACAGTGTGTGTGGGGGAGGGGGTGATTAGTGTGTGTGGGGGGGAGGGGGGATTATAGTGTGTGGGGAGGGAGGGGGTGATTACAGTGTGTGTGAGGGGAGAGGGGGTGATTACAGTATGTGTGGGGGGGAGAGGGGGTGATTACAGTGTGTGTGGGAGGGAGGAGCTGGTTACAGTGTGTGGGGAGAGAGGGGGTGATTACAGTGTGTGTGGGGGAGAGGGGGTGATTACAATGTGTCTGGGGGAGAGGGGGTGATTACAGTGTGTGGGGGGGAGTGGGTGATTACAGTGTGTGTGGGGGAGGGGGTGATTACAGTGTATGTGGGAGGGAGGGGGTGATTACAGTGTGTGGGGGGAGCGGGTGATTACAGTGTGTGTGGGGGAGGGGGTGATTACAGTGTATGTGGGCGGGAGGGGGTGATTACAGTGTGGGGGGAGAGGGGGTGATTACAGTGTGTGGGGGGAGGGGGTGATTACAGTGTGTGTGGGGGAGGGGGTGATTACAGTGTGTGTGGGGGGGTGGGGGTAATTACAGTGTGTGTGGGGGAGTTGGTGATTACAAGGTGTGGGGGGGAGGGGGTGATTACAGTGTGTGTGGGGTGGAGATTACCGTGTGTGTGGGGGGGAGGGGGTGATTACAGTGTGTGGGGGGAGGGGGTGATTACAGTGTGTGTGGGGAGGGGGGAGGGGGTGATTACAGTGTGTGTGGGGGGGAGAGGGGGTGATTACAGTGTGTGGGGTGAGGGGGTGATTACAGTGTGTGGAGGGGGAGGGGGTGATTACAGTGTGTGGGGGGAGTGGGCGATTACAGTGTGTGGGGGGGAGTGGGTGATTACAGTGTGTGGGTGGGGAGGGGTGATTACAGTGTGTGGGGGAGAGGGGGTGATTACAGTGTGGGGGGGGAGGAGGTGATTACAGTGTGGGGGGGGAGGGGGTGATTACAGTGTGTGTGGGGGGAGTGGTGTGATTACAGTGTGTGTGGAGGGGAGGGGGTGATTACAGTGTGTGTGAGGGGGATAGGGGGTGATTACAGTGTGTGTGGGAGCGAGGGGGTGATTACAGTGTGGGGGGAGAGCGGGTAATTACAGTGTGCGGGGGGAGGGGGTGATTACAGTGTGTGGGGGAGAGGGGGTGATTATAGTGTGTGGGGTGAGGGGGTGATTACAGTGTGTGGGGGGGAGGGGGGTAATTACAGTGTGTGGGGGGAGTGGGTGATTACAGTGTGTGGGGGGGAGTGTGTGATTACAGTGTGGGCAGGAGAGGGTGATTACAGTGTGTGGGGGGGATTGGGTGATTACAGTGTGTGGGTGGGGAGGGGGTGATTACAGTGTGTGGGGGAGAGGGGGTGATTACAGTGTGTGGGGGGAGGGGGTGATTACAGTGTTGGGGGGAGGGGGTGATTACAGTGTGTGGGGGGAGAGTGGGTGATTACAGTGTGGCGGGGGAGAGGGGATGATTACAGTGAGTGTGGGGGAGGGGGTGATTACAGTGTGGGGTGGGGAGGGGGTGATTACAGTGTGTGTGGGGGGGAGGGGATGATTACAGTATGTGGCGGGGGAGAGGGGGTGATTACAGTGTGTGTGGGGGAGGAGGTGATTACAGTGTGTGTGGGGGGAGAGGGGGTGATTACAGAGCGTGTGGGGGAGGGGGTGATTACAGTGTGTGTGGGGGAGGGGGTGATTACAGTGCATGTGGGAGGGAGGGGGTGATTACAGTTTGTGGGGGGAGAGGGGGTGATTACAGTGTGTGGGGGGGAGTGGGGTTGATTACAGTGTGCGGGGGGAGAGGGGGTGATTACATTGTGCGGGGGGAGGGGTGCGAACAGTGTGTGTGGGGGTGAGTGGGGGTGATTACAGTGTGCGGGGGGAGAGGGGGTGATTACATTGTATGCGGGGAGGGGGGAGAACAGTGTGTGTAGGGGGAGTGGGGGTGATTACAGTGTGGGGGTAGAGAGGGGGTAATTACAGTGTGTGTGGGGAGAGGGGGTGATTACAGTGTGTGTGGGAGGGAGGTGGTGATTACAGTGTGTGGGGGGGAGGGAATGATTACAGTGTGTGTGGGGGAGAGGGGATGATTACAGTGTGTGTGGGGGAGAGGGGGTGATTACAGTGTGGGGGAGGGGGTGATTACAGTGTGTGGGGGAGAGGGGGTGATTACAGTGTGGGGGAGGGGGTGATTACAGTGTGTGTGGGGAGAGGGGGTGATTAGTGTGTGTGGGGGAGAGGGGATGATTACAGTGTGTGTGGGGGAGAGGGGGTGATTACAGTGTGGAGGAGGGGGTGATTACAGTGTGTGGGGGAGAGGGGGTGATTACAGTGTGTGTGGGGGGGAGAGGGGGTGAATACAGTGTGTGTGGGGGAGAGGGGATGATTACAGTGTGTGTGGGGGAGAGGGGGTGATTACAGTGTGGGGGAGGGGGTGATTACAGTGTGTGGGGGAGAGGGGGTGATTACAGTGTGTGGGGGGAGGGGATGATTACAGTGTGTGTGGGGGAGAGGGGATGATTACAGTGTTTGTGGGGGGGAGAGGGGGTGATTACAGTGTGTGGGGGAGAGGGGATGATTACAGTGTGTGTGGGGGAGAGGGGATGATTACTGTGTGTGTGGGGGGGAGAGGGGGTGATTACAGTGTGTGGGGGGGAGGGGGTGATTACAGTGTGTGTGGGGTGAGGGGGTGATTACAGTGTGTATGGGGGGAGGGGGGTGATTACAGTGTGTGTGGGGAGGCGGTGATTACAGTGTGTGGGAGGGAGGGGGTGATTACAGTGTGTGGGGGGAGGGAGTGATTACAGTGTGTGTGGGGGAGGGGGTGATTACAGTGTGTGTGGGGGGGTGGGGGTAATTACAGTGTGTGTGGGGGAGTTGGTGATTACAAGGTGTGGGGGGGAGGGGGTGATTACAGTGTGTGTGGGGAGGGGGGAGGGGTTGATTTCAGTGTGTGGGGGGGAGAGGGGGTGATTACAGTGTGTGGGGTGAGGGGGTGATTACAGTGTGTGTGGGGGTGAGGGGGTGATTACAGTGTGTGGGGGGGAGTGGGTGATTACAGTGTGTGGGTGGGGAGGGGTGATTACAGTGTGTGGGGGAGAGGGGGTGATTACAGTGTGTGGGGAGAGAGGCTAATTACAGTGTGCATGGTGGAGGGGGTGATTACAGTGTGTGTGGGGGGGTGATTACAGTGTGTGTGGGGGGGAGAGGGGGTGATTACAGTGTGTGTGGGGGGGAGAGGGGTTGATTACAGTGTGTGGGTGGGAGGGGGTGATTACAGTGTGTGTGGGGGAAGAGGGGGTGATTACAGTGTGTGTGGGGGAGGGGGTGATTACAGTGTGGGGGAGGTGGTGATTACAGTGTGTGGGGGAGAGGGGATGATTACAGTGTGCGTGGGGGGGAGAGGGGGTGATTACAGTGTGTGTGAGGTGGGAGAGGGAGTGATTATTGTGTATTTGGGGGGGAGGGGGTGATTACAGTGTGTGTGGGGTGAGGGGGTGATTACAGTGTGTATGGGGGGAGGGGGGTGATTACACTGTGTGTGAGGTGGGAGAGGGAGTGATTATTGTGTATTTGGGGGGGGAGTGGGGGAGATTACAGTGTGTGGGGGAGAGGGGGTGATTACAGTGTGTGTGGGGAGGGGGGAGGGGTGATTACAGTGTGTGTGGGGGGGAGAGGGGGTGATTACAGTGTGTGGGGTGAGGGGGTGATTACAGTGTGTGGGGGGGAGGGCGTAATTACAGTGTGTGGGGGGAGTGGGTGATTACAGTGTGTGGGGGGGAGTGGATGATTACAGTGTGGGGGGGAGAGGGTGATTACAGTGTGTGGGGGGGAGTGGGTGATTACAGTGTGTGGGTGGGGAGGGGGTGATTACAGTGTGTGGGGGAGAGGGGGTGATTACAGTGTGTGGGGGGGAGGGGGTGATTATGGGGGGAGGGGGTGATTACAGTGTGGGGGGAGGGGGTGATTACAGTGTGTGGGGGGAGTGGGGTGATTACAGTGTGTGTGGGGGAGGGGGTGATTACAGTGTGTGTGGGGGGGAGGGGATGATTGCAGTATGTGGCGGATGAGAGGGGGTGATTACAGTGTGTGTGGGGGAGGGGGTGATTACAGTGTGTGTGGGGGGGAGAGGGGGTGATTACAGTGCGTGTGGGGGAGGGGGTGATTACAGTGTGTGTGGGGGAGGGGGTGATTACAGTGTGTGTGGGGGGGAGGGGGGATTACAGTGTGTTGGGAGGGAGGGGGTGATTACAGTGTGTGTGGGGGGAGAGGGGGTGATTACAGTATGTGTGGGGGGGAGAGGGGGAGATTACAGTGTGTGTGGGAGGGAGGAGCTGATTACAGTGTGTGGGGGGAGAGGGGTTGATTACAGTGTGTGGGTGGAGGGGGTGATTACAGTGTGTCTGGGGGAGAGGGGGTGATTACCGTGTGTGTGGGGGAGGCGGTGATTACAGTGTGTGTGGGGGGGTGGGGGTAATTACAGTGTGTGTGGGTGAGTTGGTGATTACAAGGTGTGGGGGGGAGGGGGTGATTACAGTGTGTGGGGTGAGGGGGTGATTACAGTATGTGGAGGGGGAGGGGTGATTACAGTGTGTGGGGGGAGTGGGCGATTACAGTGTGTGGGGGGGAGTGGGTGATTACAGTGTGTGGGTGGGGAGGGGTGATTACAGTGTGTGGGGGAGAGTGGGCGATTACAGTGTGTGGGGGGAGGGGGTGATTACAGTGTGGGGGGGGTGGGGGTGATTACAGTGTGTGTGGGGGGAGTGGTGTGATTACAGTGTGGGGGGAGGGGAGGGGGTGATTACAGTGTGTGTGGGAGCGAGGGGGTGATTACAGTGTGGGGGGAGAGGGGGTAATTACAGTGTGCGGGGGGAGGGGGTGATTACAGTGTGTGGGGGGAGAGGGGGTGATTACAGTGTGTGTGGGGGAGGCGGTGATTACAGTGTGTGTGGGGGAGGAGTGGGGGTGATTACAGTGTGTGTGGGGGAGAGGGGGTGATTACAGTGTGTGTGGGGGAGGCGGTGATTACAGTGTGTGTGGGGGAGAGGGGGTGATTACAGTGTGTGGGGAGGAGTGGGGGTGATTACAGTGTGTGTGGGGGAGAGGGGGTGATTACAGTGCGTGTGGGAGGGAGGGGGCGATTACAGTTTGTGGGGGCAGAGGGGGTGATTACAGTGTGTGGGGGGGAGTGGGGGTGATTACAGTGTGCGGAGGGAGAGGGGGGTGATTACATTGTGCGGGGGGAGGGGTGAGAACAGTGTGTGTGGGGGGGGAGTGGGGGTGATTACAGTGTGCGGGGGGAGAGGGGGTGATTACATTGTGTGGGTGGAGGGGGGAGAACAGTGTGTGTGGGGGGGAGTGGGGGTGATTACAGTGTGGGGGTAGAGAGGGGGTAATTACAGTGTGTGTGGGGAGAGGGGGTGATTACAGTGTGTGTGGGGGAGAGGGGATGATTACAGTGTGTGTGGGGGGAGAGGGGGTGATTACAGTGTGTGGGGGAGAGGGGGTGATTACAGTGTGTGTGGTGGGGAGAGGGGGGTGATTACAGTGTGTGTGGGGGGGTGAGGGGGTGATTACAGTGTGTGTGAGGTGGGAGAGGGAGTGATTATTGTGTATTTGGGGGGGAGGGGGTGATTACAGTGTGTGTGGGGTGAGGGGGTGATTACAGTGTGTATGGGGGGAGGGGGGGTGATTACAGTGTGTGTGGGGAGGCGGTGATTACAGTGTGTGGGAGGGAGGGGGTGATTACTGTGTGTGGGGGGAGGGAGTGATTACAGTGTGTGTGGGGGAGGGGGTGATTACAGTGTGTGTGGGGGGGTGGGGGTAATTACAGTGTGTGTGGGGGAGTTGGTAATTACAAGGTGTGGGGGGGAGGGGGTGATTACAGTGTGTGTGGGGGGGAGATTACAGTGTGTGTGGGGAGGGGGGAGGGGTTGATTTCAGTGTGTGTGGGGGGGAGAGGGGGTGATTACAGTGTGTGTGGGGGGGAGGGGGTGATTACAGTGTGTGGGGGGGGGAGTGGGTGATTACAGTGTGTGGGTGGGGAGGGGTGATTACAGTGTGTGGGGGAGAGGGGGTGATTACAGTGTGTGGGGGGGAGGGGGTGATTACTGTGTGTGGGGGGGAGGGGGTGATTACAGTGTGGGGGAGAGGGGGTGATTACAGTGTGTGTGGGGGAATGGTGTGATTACAGTGTGTGTGGAGGGGAGGGGGTGATTACAGTGTGTGTGAGGGGGAGAGGGGTGATTACAGTGTGTGTGGGAGCGAGGGGGTGATTACAGTGTGGGGGGGAGAGGGGGTAATTACAGTGTGCATGGTGGAGGGGGTGATTACAGTGTGTGTGGGGGGGTGATTACAGTGTGTGTGGGGGGGAGAGGGGGTGATTACAGTGTGTGTGGGGGGGAGAGGGGTTGATTACAGTGTGTGGGTGGGAGGGGGTGATTACAGTGTGTGTGGGGTGAGGGGGTGATTACAGTGTGTGTGGGGGGAAGAGGGGGTGATTACAGTGTGTGTGGGGGAGGGGGTGATTACAGTGTGTGGGGGAGAGGGGATGATTACAGTGTGTGTGGGGGGGAGAGGAGGTGATTACAGTGTGTGTGAGGTGGGAGAGGGAGTGATTATTGTGTATTTGGGGGGGCGGGGGTGATTACAGTGTGTGTGGGGTGAGGGGGTGATTACAGTGTGTATGGGGGGGAGGGGGGTGATTACACTGTGTGTGAGGTGGGAGAGGGACTGATTATTGTGTATTCGGGGGAGAGGGGGTGATTACAGTGTGGCGGGGGAGAGGGGGTGATTACAGTGTGTGTGGGGGAGGGGGTGATTACAGTGTGTGTGGGGGGGAGGGGATGATTGCAGTATGTGGCGGATGAGAGGGGGTGATTACAGTGTGTGTGGGGGAGGGGGGTGATTACAGTGTGTGTGGGGGGGAGAGGGGGGTGATTACAGTGTGTGGGGGAGAGGGGGTGATTACAGTGTGTGTGGGGGGGAGAGGGGGTGATTACAGTGTGTGTGGGGGGGTGAGGGGGTGATTACAGTGTGTGTGAGGTGGGAGAGGGAGTGATTATTGTGTATTTGGGGGGGGGGGGGTGATTACAGTGTGTGTGGGGTGAGGGGGTGATTACAGTGTGTATGGGGGGAGGGGGGTGATTACAGTGTGTGTGGGGAGGCGGTGATTACAGTGTGTGGGAGGGAGGGGGTGATTACAGTGTGTGGGGGGAGGGAGTGATTACAGTGTGTGTGGGGGAGGGGGTGATTACAGTGTGTGTGGGGGGGTGGGGGTAATTACAGTGTGTGTGGGGGAGTTGGTAATTACAAGGTGTGGGGGGGAGGGGGTGATTACAGTGTGTGTGGGGGGGAGATTACAGTGTGTGTGGGGAGGGGGGGAGGGGTTGATTTCAGTGTGTGTGGGGGGGAGAGGGGGTGATTACAGTGTGTGTGGGGGGGAGGGGGTGATTACAGTGTGTGGGGGGGGGAGTGGGTGATTACAGTGTGTGGGTGGGGAGGCGGTGATTACAGTGTGTGTGGGGGGGTGGGGGTAATTACAGTGTGTGTGGGGGAGTTGGTGATTACAAGGTGTGGGGGGGAGGGGGTGATTACAGTGTGTGGGGGTGAGGGGGTGATTACAGTATGTGGAGGGGGAGGGGTGATTACAGTGTGTGGGGGGGAGTGGGCGATTACAGTGTGTGGGGGGGAGTGGGTGATTACAGTGTGTGGGTGGGGAGGGGTGATTACAGTGTGTGGGGGAGAGTGGGCGATTACAGTGTGTGGGGGGAGGGGGTGATTACAGTGTGGGGGGGGTGGGGGTGATTACAGTGTGTGTGGGGGGAGTGGTGTGATTACAGTGTGGGGGGAGGGGAGGGGGTGATTACAGTGTGTGTGGGAGCGAGGGGGTGATTACAGTGTGGGGGGAGAGGGGGTAATTACAGTGTGCGGGGGGAGGGGGTGATTACAGTGTGTGGGGGGAGAGGGGGTGATTACAGTGTGTGTGGGGGAGGCGGTGATTACAGTGTGTGTGGGGGAGGAGTGGGGGTGATTACAGTGTGTGTGGGGGAGAGGGGGTGATTACAGTGTGTGTGGGGGAGGCGGTGATTACAGTGTGTGTGGGGGAGAGGGGGTGATTACAGTGTGTGGGGAGGAGTGGGGGTGATTACAGTGTGTGTGGGGGAGAGGGGGTGATTACAGTGCGTGTGGGAGGGAGGGGGCGATTACAGTTTGTGGGGGCAGAGGGGGTGATTACAGTGTGTGGGGGGGAGTGGGGGTGATTACAGTGTGCGGGGGGAGAGGGGGGTGATTACATTGTGCGGGGGGAGGGGTGAGAACAGTGTGTGTGGGGGGGGAGTGGGGGTGATTACAGTGTGCGGGGGGAGAGGGGGTGATTACATTGTGTGGGTGGAGGGGGGAGAACAGTGTGTGTGGGGGGGAGTGGGGGTGATTACAGTGTGGGGGTAGAGAGGGGGTAATTACAGTGTGTGTGGGGAGAGGGGGTGATTACAGTGTGTGTGGGGGAGAGGGGATGATTACAGTGTGTGTGGGGGGAGAGGGGGTGATTACAGTGTGTGGGGGAGAGGGGGTGATTACAGTGTGTGTGGGGGGGAGAGGGGGTGATTACAGTGTGTGTGGGGGGGTGAGGGGGTGATTACAGTGTGTGTGAGGTGGGAGAGGGAGTGATTATTGTGTATTTGGGGGGGAGGGGGTGATTACAGTGTGTGTGGGGTGAGGGGGTGATTACAGTGTGTATGGGGGGAGGGGGGTGATTACAGTGTGTGTGGGGAGGCGGTGATTACAGTGTGTGGGAGGGAGGGGGTGATTACTGTGTGTGGGGGGAGGGAGTGATTACAGTGTGTGTGGGGGAGGGGGGTGATTACAGTGTGTGTGGGGGGGTGGGGGTAATTACAGTGTGTGTGGGGGAGTTGGTAATTACAAGGTGTGGGGGGGAGGGGGTGATTACAGTGTGTGTGGGGGGGAGATTACAGTGTGTGTGGGGAGGGGGGAGGGGTTGATTTCAGTGTGTGTGGGGGGGAGAGGGGGTGATTACAGTGTGTGTGGGGGGGAGGGGGTGATTACAGTGTGTGGGGGGGGAGTGGGTGATTACAGTGTGTGGGTGGGGAGGGGTGATTACAGTGTGTGGGGGAGAGGGGGTGATTACAGTGTGTGGGGGGGAGGGGGTGATTACTGTGTGTGGGGGGGAGGGGGTGATTACAGTGTGGGGGAGAGGGGGTGATTACAGTGTGTGTGGGGGAATGGTGTGATTACAGTGTGTGTGGAGGGGAGTGGGTGATTACAGTGTGTGTGAGGGGGAGAGGGGTGATTACAGTGTGTGTGGGAGCGAGGGGGTGATTACAGTGTGGGGGGAGAGGGGGTAATTACAGTGTGCATGGTGGAGGGGGGTGATTACAGTGTGTGTGGGGGGGTGATTACAGTGTGTGTGGGGGGGAGAGGGGGTGATTACAGTGTGTGTGGGGGGGAGAGGGGTTGATTACAGTGTGTGGGTGGGAGGGGGTGATTACAGTGTGTGTGGGGTGAGGGGGTGATTACAGTGTGTGTGGGGGGAAGAGGGGGTGATTACAGTGTGTGTGGGGGAGGGGGTGATTACAGTGTGTGGGGGAGAGGGGATGATTACAGTGTGTGTGGGGGGGAGAGGAGGTGATTACAGTGTGTGTGAGGTGGGAGAGGGAGTGATTATTGTGTATTTGGGGGGGCGGGGGTGATTACAGTGTGTGTGGGGTGAGGGGGTGATTACAGTGTGTATGGGGGGAGGGGGGTGATTACACTGTGTGTGAGGTGGGAGAGGGACTGATTATTGTGTATTCGGGGGAGAGGGGGTGATTACAGTGTGGCGGGGGAGAGGGGGTGATTACAGTGTGTGTGGGGGAGGGGGTGATTACAGTGTGTGTGGGGGGGGAGGGGATGATTGCAGTATGTGGCGGATGAGAGGGGGTGATTACAGTGTGTGTGGGGGAGGGGGTGATTACAGTGTGTGTGGGGGGGAGAGGGGGTGATTACAGTGCGTGTGGGGGAGGGGGTGATTACAGTGTGTGTGGGGGAGGGGGTGATTACAGTGTGTGTGGGGGGGAGGGGGGATTACAGTGTGTTGGGAGGGAGGGGGTGATTACAGTGTGTGTGGGGGGAGAGGGGGTGATTACACTATGTGTGGGGGGGGAGAGGGGGAGATTACAGTGTGTGTGGGAGGGAGGAGCTGATTACAGTGTGTGGGGGGAGAGGGGTTGATTACAGTGTGTGGGTGGAGGGGGTGATTACAGTGTGTCTGGGGGAGAGGGGGTGATTACCGTGTGTGTGGGGGGAGGCGGTGATTACAGTGTGTGTGGGGGGGTGGGGGTAATTACAGTGTGTGTGGGGGAGTTGGTGATTACAAGGTGTGGGGGGGAGGGGGTGATTACAGTGTGTGGGGTGAGGGGGTGATTACAGTATGTGGAGGGGGAGGGGGTGATTACAGTGTGTGGGGGGAGTGGGCGATTACAGTGTGTGGGGGGGAGTGGGTGATTACAGTGTGTGGGTGGGGAGGGGTGATTACAGTGTGTGGGGGAGAGTGGGCGATTACAGTGTGTGGGGGGAGGGGGGTGATTACAGTGTGGGGGGGGGGTGGGGGTGATTACAGTGTGTGTGGGGGGAGTGGTGTGATTACAGTGTGGGGGGAGGGGAGGGGGTGATTACAGTGTGTGTGGGAGCGAGGGGGTGATTACAGTGTGGGGGGAGAGGGGGTGATTACAGTGTGTGTGGGGGAGGCGGTGATTACAGTGTGTGTGGGGGAGGAGTGGGGGTGATTACAGTGTGTGTGGGGGAGAGGGGGTGATTACAGTGTGTGTGGGGGAGGCGGTGATTACAGTGTGTGTGGGGGAGAGGGGGTGATTACAGTGTGTGGGGAGGAGTGGGGGTGATTACAGTGTGTGTGGGGGAGAGGGGGTGATTACAGTGCGTGTGGGAGGGAGGGGGTGATTACAGTTTGTGGGGGCAGAGGGGGTGATTACAGTGTGTGGGGGGGAGTGGGGGTGATTACAGTGTGCGGGGGAGAGGGGGTGATTACATTGTGCGGGGGGGAGGGGTGAGAACAGTGTGTGTGGGGGGGAGTGGGGGTGATTACAGTGTGCGGGGGGAGAGGGGGTGATTACATTGTGTGGGTGGAGGGGGGAGAACAGTGTGTGTGGGGGGGAGTGGGGGTGATTACAGTGTGGGGGTAGAGAGGGGGTAATTACAGTGTGTGTGGGGAGAGGGGGTGATTACAGTGTGTGTGGGGGAGAGGGGATGATTACAGTGTGTGTGGGGGGAGAGGGGGTGATTACAGTGTGTGGGGGAGAGGGGGTGATTACAGTGTGTGTGGGGGGGAGAGGGGGTGATTACAGTGTGTGTGGGGGGGTGAGGGGGTGATTACAGTGTGTGTGAGGTGGGAGAGGGAGTGATTATTGTGTATTTGGGGGGGGGGGTGATTACAGTGTGTGTGGGGTGAGGGGGTGATTACAGTGTGTATGGGGGGAGGGGGGTGATTACAGTGTGTGTGGGGAGGCGGTGATTACAGTGTGTGGGAGGGAGGGGGTGATTACAGTGTGTGGGGGGAGGGAGTGATTACAGTGTGTGTGGGGGAGGGGGTGATTACAGTGTGTGTGGGGGGGTGGGGGTAATTACAGTGTGTGTGGGGGAGTTGGTAATTACAAGGTGTGGGGGGGAGGGGGTGATTACAGTGTGTGTGGGGGGGAGATTACAGTGTGTGTGGGGAGGGGGGAGGGGTTGATTTCAGTGTGTGTGGGGGGGAGAGGGGGTGATTACAGTGTGTGTGGGGGGGAGGGGGTGATTACAGTGTGTGGGGGGGGAGTGGGTGATTACAGTGTGTGGGTGGGGAGGGGTGATTACAGTGTGTGGGGGAGAGGGGGTGATTACAGTGTGTGGGGGGGAGGGGGTGATTACTGTGTGTGGGGGGGAGGGGGTGATTACAGTGTGGGGGAGAGGGGGTGATTACAGTGTGTGTGGGGGAATGGTGTGATTACAGTGTGTGTGGAGGGGAGGGGGTGATTACAGTGTGTGTGAGGGGGAGAGGGGGTGATTACAGTGTGTGTGGGAGCGAGGGGGGTGATTACAGTGTGGGGAGAGAGGGGGTAATTACAGTGTGCATGGTGGAGGGGGTGATTACAGTGTGTGTGGGGGGGTGATTACAGTGTGTGTGGGGGGGAGAGGGGGTGATTACAGTGTGTGTGGGGGGGAGAGGGGTTGATTACAGTGTGTGGGTGGTAGGGGGTGATTACAGTGTGTGTGGGGTGAGGGGGTGATTACAGTGTGTGTGGGGGGAAGAGGGGGTGATTACAGTGTGTGTGGGGGAGGGGGTGATTACAGTGTGTGGGGGAGAGGGGATGATTACAGTGTGTGTGGGGGGGAGAGGAGGTGATTACAGTGTGTGTGAGGTGGGAGAGGGAGTGATTATTGTGTATTTGGGGGGGCGGGGGTGATTACAGTGTGTGTGGGGTGAGGGGGTGATTACAGTGTGTATGGGGGGAGGGGGGTGATTACACTGTGTGTGAGGTGGGAGAGGGAGTGATTATTGTGTATTTGGGGGGGAGGGGGTGATTACAGTGTGTGTGGGGTGAAGGGGTGATTACAGTGTGTGGTGGAAGGGGTGATTACAGTGAGTCTGGGGGGAAGATTACAGTGTGTGGGGGGGGAGTGTGGGAGATTACAGTGTGTGGGGGAGAGGGGGTGATTACAGTGTGTGTGGGGAGGGGGAGGGGTGATTACAGTGTGTGTGGGGGGGAGAGGGGGGTGATTACAGTGTGTGGGGTGAGGGGGTGATTACAGTGTGTGTGGGGGAGAGGGGGTGATTACAGTGTGTGGGGTGAGGAGGTGATTACAGTGTGTGGGGGGGAGGGGGTAATTACAGTGTGTGGGTGGGAGTGGGTGATTACAGTGTGTGGGTGGGGAGGGGGTGATTACAGTGTGTGGGGGAGAGGGGGTGATTACAGTGTGTGGGGGGAGGGGGTGATTACAGTGTGTGGGGGGAGTGGGGGTGATTACAGTGTGTGTGGGGGGGGAGTGGATGATTACAGTGTGTGGGGGAGAGGGGATGATTACAGTGTGTATGGGGGAGGGGGTGATTACAGTGTGTGTGGGGGGGAGGGGATGATTACAGTATGTGGCGGGGGAGAGGGGGTGATTACAGTGTGGCGGGGGAGAGGGGATGATTACAGTGTGTGTGGGGGAGGGGGTGATTACAGTGTGTGTGGGGGGGAGGGGATGATTACAGTATGTGGCGGGGGAGAGGGGGTGATTACAGTGTGTGGGGGAGGGGGCGATTACAGTGTGTGTGGGGGGGAGAGGGGGTGATTACAGAGCGTGTGGGGGAGGGGGTGATTACAGTGTGTGTGGGGGAGGGGGTGATTAGTGTGTGTGGGGGGGAGGGGGGGATTATAGTGTGTGGGGAGGGAGGGGGTGATTACAGTGTGTGTGAGGGGAGAGGGGGTGATTACAGTATGTGTGGGGGGGAGAGGGGGTGATTACAGTGTGTGTGGGAGGGAGGAGCTGGTTACAGTGTGTGGGGAGAGAGGGGGTGATTACAGTGTGTGTGGGGGAGAGGGGGTGATTACAATGTGTCTGAGGGAGAGGGGGTGATTACAGTGTGTGGGGGGGAGTGGGTGATTACAGTGTGTGTGGGGGAGGGGGTGATTACAGTGTATGTGGGAGGGAGGGGGTGATTACAGTGTGTGGGGAGAGCGGGTGATTACAGTGTGTGTGGGGGAGGGGGTGATTACAGTGTATGTGGGCGGGAGGGGGTGATTACAGTGTGGGGGGAGAGGGGGTGATTACAGTGTGTGGGGGGAGGGGGTGATTACAGTGTGTGTGGGGGAGGGGGTGATTACAGTGTGTGTGGGGGGGTGGGGGTAATTACAGTGTGTGTGGGGGAGTTGGTGATTACAAGGTGTGGGGGGGAGGGGGTGATTACAGTGTGTGTGGGGGAGGGGGTGATTACAGTGTGTGTGGGGGGGTGGGGGTAATTACAGTGTGTGTGGGGGAGTTGGTGATTACAAGGTGTGGGGGGAGGGGGTGATTACGGTGTGTGTGGGGGGGAGATTACAGTGTGTGTGGGGGGGAGGGGGTGATTACAGTGTGGTGGGAGGGGGTGATTACAGTGTGTGTGGGGAGGGGGGAGGGGGTGATTTCAGTGTGTGTGGGGGGAGAGGGGGTGATTACAGTGTGTGGGGTGAGGTGGTGATTACAGTGTGTGTGGGGGTGAGGGGGTGATTACAGTGTGGGTGGGGAGGGGTGATTACAGTGTGTGGGGGAGAGGGGGTGATTACAGTGTGTGGGGGGGAGGGGGTGATTACTGTGTGTGGGGGGGAGGGGGTGATTACAGTGTGGGGGGGGAGGGGGTGATTACAGTGTGTGTGGGGGGAGTGGTGTGATTACAGTGTGTGTGGAGGGGAGGGGGTGATTACAGTGTGTGTGAGGGGGAGAGGGGGTGATTACAGTGTGTGTGGGAGCGAGGGGGTGATTACAGTGTGGGGGGAGAGGGGGTAATTACAGTGTGCGGGGGGAGGGGGTGATTACAGTGTGTGTGGGGGGGTGATTACAGTGTGTGTGGGGGGGAGAGGGGGTGATTACAGTGTGTGTGGGGGGGAGAGGGGTTGATTACAGTGTGTGGGTGGGAGGGGGTGATTACAGTGTGTGGGGGGGAGAGGGGGTGATTACAGTGTGTGTGGGGGAAAGAGGGGGTGATTACAGTGTGTGTGGGGGAGGGGGTGATTACAGTGTGGGGGAGGTGGTGATTACAGTGTGTGGGGGAGAGGGGATGATTACAGTGTGTGTGGGGGGGAGAGGGGGTGATTACAGTGTGTGTGGGGGGGAGAGGGGGTGATTACAGTGTGTGTGGGGGGGAGAGGGGCTGATTACAGTGTGTGGGGGAGAGGGGATGATTACAGTGTGTGTGGGGGGGAGAGGGGATGATTACAGTGTGTGTGGGGGGGAGAGGGGGTGATTACAGTGTGTGGGGGAGAGGGGATGATTACAGTGTGTGTGGGGGGGAGAGGGGATGATTACAGTGTGTGTGGGGGGAGAGGGGGTGATTACAGTGTGTGTGTGGGGGAGAGGGGGTGATTACAGTGTGTGTGAGGTGGGAGAGGGAGTGATTATTGTGCATTTGGGGGGGAGGGAGTGATTACAGTGTGTGTGGGGTGAGGGGGTGATTACAGTTTGTGTGAGGTGGGAGAGGGAGTGATTATTGTGTATTTGGGGGGGAGGGGGTGATTACAGTGTGTGTGGGGTGAAGGGGTGATTACAGTGTGTGTGTGGAAGGGGTGATTACAGTGAGTCTGGGGGGAAGTTTACAGTGTGTGGGGGGGGGGAGTGGGGGAGATTACAGTGTGTGGGGGAGAGGGGGTGATTACAGTGTGTGTGGGGAGGGGGGAGGGGGTGATTACAGTGTGTGTGGGGGGGTAGAGGGGGTGATTACAGTGTGTGGGGTGAGGGGGTGATTACAGTGTGTGGGGGGGAGGGGGTAATTACAGTGTTTTGGGGGGAGTGGGTGATTACAGTGTGGGGGGGAGAGGGGGTGATTACAGTGTGTGGGGGGGAGTGGGTGATTACAGTGTGTGGGTGGGGAGGGGGGTGATTACAGTGTGTGGGGGGGACGGGGTGATTATTGTGTGTGGGGGGGAGAGGATGATTACAGTATGTGGCGGGGGAGAGGGGGTGATTACAGTGTGGCGGGGGAGAGGGGGTGATTACAGTGTGTGTGGGGGAGGGGGTGATTACAGTGTGTGTGGGGGGGAGGGGATGATTGCAGTATGTGGCGGGGGAGAGGGGGTGATTACAGTGTGTGTGGGGGGGAGAGGGGGTGATTACAGTGCGTGTGGGGGAGGGGGTGATTACAGTGTGTGTGGGGGAGGGGGGTGATTACAGTGTGTGTGGGGGGAGGGGGGATTACAGTGTGTGGGGAGGGAGGGGGTGATTACAGTGTGTGTGGGGGGGAGAGGGGGTGATTACAGTATGTGTGGGGGGGGAGAGGGGGTGATTACAGTGTGTGTGGGAGGGAGGAGCTGATTACAGTGTGTGGGGGGAGAGGGGGTGATTACAGTGTGTGGGGGGAGGGGGGGTGATTACAGTGTGTGTGGGAGGGAGGAGCTGATTACAGTGTGTGGGGGGAGAGGGGGTGATTACAGTGTGTGGGGGGGAGGGGGGGTGATTACAGTGTGTGTGGGAGGGAGGAGCTGATTACAGTGTGTGGGGGGAGAGGGGGTGATTACAGTGTGTGGGTGGAGGGGGTGATTACAGTGTGTCTGGAGGAGAGGGGGTGATTACAGTGTGTGTGGGGGAGGCGGTGATTACAGTGTGTGGGAGGGAGGGGGTGATTACAGTGTGTGTGGGGGAGGTGGTGATTACAGTGTATGTGGGCGGGAGAGGGGGTGATTACAGTGTGTGTGGGGGGGAGAGGGGGTGATTACAGTGTGTGTGGGGGGGAGAGGGGCTGATTACAGTGTGTGGGGGAGAGGGGATGATTACAGTGTGTGTGGGGGGGAGAGGGGATGATTACAGTGTGTGTGGGGGGGAGAGGGGGTGATTACAGTGTGTGGGGGAGAGGGGATGATTACAGTGGGTGGGGGGGGAGAGGGGATGATTACAGTGTGTGTGGGGGGAGAGGGGGTGATTACAGTGTGTGTGTGGGGGAGAGGGGGTGATTACAGTGTGTGTGAGGTGGGAGAGGGAGTGATTATTGTGCATTTGGGGGGGAGGGAGTGATTACAGTGTGTGTGGGGTGAGGGGGTGATTACAGTTTGTGTGAGGTGGGAGAGGGAGTGATTATTGTGTATTTGGGGGGGAGGGGGTGATTACAGTGTGTGTGGGGTGAAGGGGTGATTACAGTGTGTGTGTGGAAGGGGTGATTACAGTGAGTCTGGGGGGAAGTTTACAGTGTGTGGGGGGGGGAGTGGGGGAGATTACAGTGTGTGGGGGAGAGGGGGTGATTACAGTGTGTGTGGGGAGGGGGGAGGGGGTGATTACAGTGTGTGTGGGGGGGAGAGGGGGTGATTACAGTGTGTGGGGTGAGGGGGTGATTACAGTGTGTGGGGGGGAGGGGGTAATTACAGTGTTTTGGGGGGAGTGGGTGATTACAGTGTGGGGGGGAGAGGGGGTGATTACAGTGTGTGGGGGGGAGTGGGTGATTACAGTGTGTGGGTGGGGAGGGGGTGATTACAGTGTGTGGGGGGGACGGGGTGATTATTGTGTGTGGGGGGGAGGGGATGATTACAGTATGTGGCGGGGGAGAGGGGGTGATTACAGTGTGGCGGGGGAGAGGGGGGTGATTACAGTGTGTGTGGGGGAGGGGGTGATTACAGTGTGTGTGGGGGGGAGGGGATGATTGCAGTATGTGGCGGGGGAGAGGGGGTGATTACAGTGTGTGTGGGGGGAGGGGGTGATTACAGTGTGTGTGGGGGGGAGAGGGGGTGATTACAGTGCGTGTGGGGGAGGGGGTGATTACAGTGTGTGTGGGGGAGGGGGTGATTACAGTGTGTGTGGGGGGAGGGGGGATTACAGTGTGTGGGGAGGGAGGGGGTGATTACAGTGTGTGTGGGGGGGAGAGGGGGTGATTACAGTATGTGTGGGGGGGAGAGGGGGTGATTACAGTGTGTGTGGGAGGGAGGAGCTGATTACAGTGTGTGGGGGGAGAGGGGGTGATTACAGTGTGTGGGGGGAGGGGGGGTGATTACAGTGTGTGTGGGAGGGAGGAGCTGATTACAGTGTGTGGGGGGAGAGGGGGTGATTACAGTGTGTGGGGGGGAGGGGGGGGTGATTACAGTGTGTGTGGGAGGGAGGAGCTGATTACAGTGTGTGGGGGGAGAGGGGGTGATTACAGTGTGTGGGTGGAGGGGGTGATTACAGTGTGTCTGGAGGAGAGGGGG